>NW_026596120.1:5541994-5569112 GCF_907164565.1 Psammomys obesus
GTGTGTGTGTGTGTGTGTGTGTGTGTGTGTGTGTGTGTGTGTGTGTGTGCAATGCCTGAGGAGGTCAGGAAGAGGACATTGGAGGCCCTGGAACTGGAATTAGAACCGGTTGTTGCTCGCATGGTGTGTAACAAAGGGAATTGAACCCAGGTCTTCTGGAAGAGCAGCCAGTGCTCTTAACCACCAAACCATCTCTCCAGCCCTGAGATATATTTCTAATACTTATAAGTCCACAAAGGAAATGATGAAAAGAATAATATTAGGTACCATCTTCTGAATGCTGGTTCTGTGCCCAGAACGGTGCTAGAAATTAGGTCTAATTTTAATCTCGTCTAATCCTCTCTGTTACGAGGTCACTATGGTATGTTACTTCCATTTCATAAAGTTCAAAGAGGTCAAGAAATTTAGTCATTCATAGATAACCAGTGTCAGAGCTATGACTCAAGTCTAGTCTGTCCTTTTACTTTAAAAAAAAATGTAAATAAATAAATAGCAGACTTGGATGGTCCCAAAGTAGTTAGGTATTATACATTGAATTATCCCCCCCCGAAAAAGACATATGGAAGCCCTAACTTGAGGACCTCAAAAATGCAACCTCACTTGTAAATAGGTTGGTTTGCAGGTATTGGTTTCCATAAGTTAAGAAGAGCTGAGGTCATACTGGAACAGGGTCCAATATCTCAGATTTGCTTAGAAGTATGCATCACTCACCCCACCAACATGAGAGGGTCAACTTCAAGAGCCTAGAAGACTTCATTTTAACAAGCCCAGCAGAGAGTTCTGGTGCAGACAGGTGACCAGCTCATAGAGAATGGGCTTAGACTTTCTTCTGAAGCTCCAAAGGCTGCAGGTTAGATGAGTGCTCAGGTTTCCTCCTGACCCCAGCATGTCTGCTGGTTTATCTTGAGTCCATTTGCCCTACTTACGCTGCTGCTCTGGCATCTTAGCACTCTCATCGTTCCTTTAACCTTTCCAACAAACACTGATGCCCTTTCTCTGTCTCTGGATTGTCTGAATCTGAGGAGCCTAATAGAATTATCTTAGCATGTGATAAGTAGATCCTATAGCTATCGCTATCGCTGCTAAAACTAACCCCCAGTACAAACAAGATTGTCAGCATTCTACTTTATCAGTCCTTCATCTGCCCTTGCTCTTAATCACTCTTGGATTTTCTAACTCAAGCCTCTGGGAAAAATGGGGATGGGTTTCAAGGCCTCTGGGAGCTCTGTAATGCATGTTGGCAAGTTCTCAGAGGTAAATCCACTGACAGGAAAAGTAGAAAATCATGGTTCCAGGCATCACCTGACTACCCAGATCACCTGACTGTGATTCCGATGTTCATTTTGATAATTCTAACAGGCACTCTTTGGTCATAGGCAGGTCTCAGGCAGCTTGAGTGGCTTTGAGCAATTCTGGTAGTGGTACCAACACATCTTTGAATCTCTACAAAACCCTATACAAAAATGGGTCAAACAATTAGATAACAAAACCAAACATCCATCAACACATTTCCAACCAAAATACGGTCAAGTTGTCTAACAAGGCCTGGTTGGCAAATGGGTGGAAATACTAGCATCAGGTCAGAAGAGAAAAAAACTGAGAAGTGTTTTTGGGAGAAGCTGAGGGCAACAGCCCCTAAGAGCAGACAGCATCCCTTCGAAGTTGGGATGCCTTTGAAACATGAAATCAAACATGAAAGATGTTCAGGGAATGGAGAATATCACCTTCTCTATCTGGAGAAATATACAGGTCTTGAAAAGGGGGTGTTGAAAGGGCTAGAGCAGACAAAAAGGCTGTAAGTTCTCAGGATACATCTACCAGGACAGGGTGAGAAACTGCTCTGAATGGACTCAAAAGAAGTACTATTCATGCCGTCTCGGGGAGCAAATGGGCAGGAAAGCTCAGAAGACAAGCCACCATGTTTAATGGCATGTTTAATTCAATAGAAGAGAGGCTCTGAAATTGGAAATGGTTTCCTGAAATTCAGCTCTTTCCATAAGTTCAAGAAAAATAATTTCACATAAAAATGAATACCAAGGAAAGAATGGAAGGGGCTGGAGAGATGGCTCAGCAGTTAAGAGCATTGTCTGCTCTTCCAGGGGTCCTGAATTCAATTCCCAGCAACCACATGGCAGCTCACAAACATCTATAATGGGATCTGATGTCCTCTTCTGTCATGCAGGCGTACGTGCAAATAGAGTGCTTAGATAGATAGATAGATAGATAGATAGATAGATAGATAGATAGATAGATAGATACATACATACATACATACATACATACATACATAGATACATACATAGATAGATACATAGATAGATCTTTTTTTTTAAAAAAAAAAAAAAAGAGGAAAGAATGGAAGTCAAGTCCCAGACAGCTCTTACAAGAAAAAAAAAAAATAAAAGAGAACTAATATACACAAGGAAAGTCTACCCCAGAATACAGCCATAAAGTAAACCAGAACTGTAACATCACTCATTAGCTCAGTTAGAAAGCAATGTGCAAATGATGCAAGGCATAAAAGAGCAGCATTTACTAGAATCATAAAAACTTAAATTCCAAAAACAACTTAAAAGAAAAGTCATTTTAGAAATCATGACTAAATTATATAGAACATGAAACCAAATACACAATGAAAAAAAAATGCAGATGAAAAAGATACAACATTAAATAAAAGGGAAAAATAATTTGAGAAAAAATAACAAATGTCAAAGATGAGCAAAGACAGTTAAACATCCAGAAAACAGGAGCCCCTAAAGGAAGAAGGCAAAACACACGCATTACCTTTCCCTTGCTGTGACAAAACGCTTGAGAAAAACCACTTATAGGCGGTTATCTGGCTCATGGTTGCAGAGTTCAGGCTGTGGTTATCTGGCTCTCCTGCTTTAGCCTAAGGTGAACCAGAAAATCATTGCAGCAAGAGCATGTATCAGAGCAGGCTGTTTACCCCATGATAGCGAGGAAGAAGAAAGAGAGAATAATTTTGGATTATAAACGCCTTCAACATCTTACTTCCAACTGACTGACTTCCGCTAGACCCCCTGCTTCGCCTATCCCTCTCAGCCACGAGTTCATCCAGGGATTGTTAATCCATTCATGAAGATAGCACCCTCATGAACCAACCACCTCTGGCCATCACTTAGGATGGAGCAGGAGTTTGAGAGCAATACTTCATAGTCAAGCCATAAGAGCAAGCAAACAGCAAATTCTAAGTGGAGAGACCTTTCCTGGAGTAAACGGGTTTGGAACTGCTTAGAGAGCATACCTCGTGCCTACGACAGTCAGCCTCGAACAGACAGCACTGGACAAATGATAGTAATATTAATAAACTCCGAGGAAAAAGACCTCTGATCATCGACTAGAAAAGCAATGATTTACATTTCCATTACACTTTCAGGGGCAACTTCTCCTGTCGAAAGAAATAGAGTGATATATTTAAGATACTCAGAGAAAGTAAGTCAATGATTTTAGTTCCTGAAAAATTGACTTTCAAAATATAATGGGCACTGACTGTTATCAATATACAAGAACTCAGAGAATATGGATCCCATGAGATTTTCCTGAGGAATTTATTGAATAACAAGCTTCAGTCAAAATGACATGCGAGACGTTGACAGAAGGTCTGATGCTGAGCATTTGATACACAGTACTTGCAGAGCTAGGGCTAGGAACGTATTAATAGTCGCACATTCAGGCAATATTAAAAAAGGGCTGTTATCCATAGTTACTATAGGTTTTTGTAAACGGGAAGCTAGAATACAAAAGAGGTGTTAATGCAAAAGAATTTTAGCGTATGCAAAAATTAACATTTTGGGTAATTATTACGGTAGCAATAGCATTAGGCTGTATCTGTGCCACGTGCAATATGGGAGATAGCGAATGAATAATTGTGGGAAATTCTAATTATTTTTGACATGTCCTAAATAATTGGAAACTTGGACCTCAGGCAGAAGCATCTGTAAGAAGGCATGAGATATAGAACCTGAAACACCTAAGCAGCTGATAGTAGCAAACAGCGTACAGTGTTCCCAGCTCCGCATTTAATCATGTCAATTAGTATCCTAAAACTAGGGGTGAGGAGAGTACTTGCCCCATGGGCATGATGAAGTGCTACAAACCTGTATGTGTGTGTATATGTACATATATATGTATGCATGTATTTGTTTATTACTTATTTATTTTTATTTAAATAGAGGGCTTGATGTCAAACATTTACTTCTATTCCACTATACGTAGCGATCCTTAGTGTCCAGAATCTGGGTTTGAAATACCATTTTTTTTTTCACTAAAAGAATACTTACTTGTATCTGTTTGCTCATTGGGAATTGCAAAATATTGAAATTCTAGCTTTAGAATAATTTTATTAGACAGGACATTTTTAAAGAGGCATGTCATTCATTCAGCTGGTGTATTCTGTGGTTAAGTATTCCTTATCAGTCAGTGGCTGCTAGGACCACACCAAGAGAGATAATCAGGTATATAAAGAGAGCTTGGATTTGATCCAACTGGGAAAAAAATGCCAGAAACGCCAGGGGCAGAAGAATATCTAAGTTTCACTTGAGCGCCAATCAGCAAAATCCAGACTATGGGAAGTGCTAAAGGTCAACTAGACCATCAGCAGGTAGACCGGAACACACACACATATACACACATACACGCACACACACAAAAAGACAGTGTTGGGGAGGAGCCCGGGAATCAGAAGGCATATACCTTTTTATTAGGGGGCAAAACAAACTGTAGTGTGGAGGAATGCACTATGGGCGATAAAATTATGATGCATACTGAAGGCCGTGGTTAATATAAAAATCGGGATATCAGTTCTCTATGGGAAGGAGACACTTTGATGAGGACAAAACACAAGTGAGGGATTTTGCGGTGGACGATCAAGTTATATTTCCAAGCAGACATGGCTTCTTGTGTTATAGAGATTATTAACCTTTGTGTGAGCTTTATAAGGTTTGCCAATTCCCCGTTTCTCTCTGTAATGAAAATACTTTAAAAATACAATCAAGTGTGCTCACATGGTAACACAAGGCCCTGAGTTTGATGCCCATCACTAGGGGAAAAAAAAAATGAATGCGATAAAGTTCTTGCCGTCAAGGAGGTCAGGGTCTAGAGTGGGAAATCATGTTATAAACAATAACTTTTGAGGCAATATGACAAATGTTTTTAGACGGGTGTGTACACCTGGTTGTCAAAGCGGTGTGGAGCTGAAACAATTCAGCAGGCCAGGTCTGGAAAGGCTCCTGGGAGGAGGAAACACAGTGCCTCAGCTACTAGGGATAGCCTTCTCCAGAGGGACAAATGCAGAGACTAGAGTGATCACAGGTCACCTGGCACTGGCTTCCTCTAGACAATCCTGGGCCCCTTGGTGTTTATTCTGGGATTTGTTGCTTCTTTTGTGGCCCTGCGGTTGTCTAGGACAGTGTCTTCTGAGAGAATGGAGTGTACAATCGTTGGCCAAAAGGGCATATTATTACACGATTATGTGAATGAACTAACGTCACTGATGTCTCCTGCCTTTCCCTTGTTTTAAAACTAGAACATCACATATGATCTGAAAAAAAAAAAAAATTTCATCCTCAACTTTTCTTCAGCTGTGTAGGCAGAATCCCACCCAGCCACCATCTCCGCAAGCACACTTCACAGCCAGGATTCCTCCTTCAGCCAGGGAGCTGAGGAATGGAGGAATTTCCAGAAACCTTCCTCCTACCTGAACCCAACACACCAATCCCACAAAATGGCCCATTGCATGCTTAACCAACAAGGCAAGACAATGACTATCTGATGATAAAATCTGACATATCCAAAGAGAAGAGGAAGGACACATTTTATTAGGCTACATTTCCTGAGAACCAAACAAAAAGGGTGTGAGTCGTATATTAGAAACAAAGAACAATTGGGTGTGTCCAGGTCTGGTTGTCCTCTGCTATCCCTGTTCCTAGATGTTCTGTAAATAGTACTTTGGACGTCTAGGAACAGGGCCAGCAGAGGGGAGTTCAGAAAGGCAAGAGCCAGAGCATGTGGTACCTGGGTATTCAGCAGGAACCTAAAGGCTGAGAGTCAGGCTGGCATCTAGGCCAGCATTCTGTTATCCTTCTCACCCACCTGGCATCCATTCCTCACTATCTCTGCTGGCAAGCTGGCACTAGAAACTAAGCATAGCCTGGGAATGCAGTTAAGAGTGGGTTAGAAAAGACGTGAGACTTGAAAAGTCACGGGCTTCCAGGCTCATTGATTTATAAGATGGGGCTACAGCACCCACCTGTGCTGTTAAGGAGAAAACAAGATAAATGGGAATACTTAGGAATGAGTGAGGAGTAGTGTGCTCCTGCGGACCTGACCTGGAGACTAGTGCTTTCCTTCTCTAGGTCCTGGCGAGCATGTTATCCTTTAAATGAAACCCGTTCACCAGGCCAGTGCATCACAGACTCCTAGAAAGGACAAAATTTTCCTCCACAAGCCAAGACCTGATGCTTTGCTAATCCAAGATCAGATATTCATCATCTCAAACCAAGTATGTCATCATTGAAGACAATATAAAACCAGCATCAAAGGCCATTGTATTGATGTGGGCCCATGGCCAAGTAGGCTTTTCTTCCACCTGTCCTCATCCTTAATATATATAACTTTATGGATATGAAAAGGCATTCTTATTCCCTTCCTGTCTAAGGTTTGTGTCACAGGGATGGCAGTTTGTATCCCAAAGAGACACTGTTGTGTACCACACATACCTGATCCTCCATTGGCTGCATGGCTTGTTGAAAAATAAAGAGTCCCTATAAATAAATAAATAAATAAATAAATAAATAAATAAATAAATAAATAAATAAATAAATAAATAAATAGATACATAAATACATAGATAGATAGATAGATAGATAGATAGATAGATAGATAGATAGATAGATAGATAGATAGATAAAGAAATAAATAAAGCCAGGGATGGTGGCTCACACCTGTCATTCCAGCACTTGGGAGGCTGAGGAAGGATGATTGCTGTGAGTATGAAAGTCACCTGGGCCACAGAGTGACTTCCAGGCCAGCTGGTTAAATAACAGGACCCTGTTCCAACAACAACAAAAGGCTAGGACTCCCTAACCCTACTGAATCAAAATCTACAGTCTTTGAGATCACAAATTGGAACAGAGATCTCTAGGTGATTTGACTCACCAGGCAAGCTTAAGGAAATGCTGTGAGCTGGGAAAGAAGTGGTTTAACCTCTCAAATCATTGTTACTTGGCTTCTGTGTCTCTATCTTGCACTCGTTTGATACCTAACACAATAGAAACATATGCTAAGAAACAAGCTCACAAAGGTCTCAAAACCAGAGTCAAGGGCCAGAGGTATGGATGTCTTATTCTGCTGTGGCTTCTACAACAAAATACCATAGACTAGCTGGCTTCAAAAAAACATAAGTGTATGTTATCACTGGTCTGGAAAGAGTGAATGCCAGCATTGCCAGGTTTTGGTGAAGCCTCTTCTCCTGGTAGAGAGAGAGTGCAAGCTTCTTCTGAGGACACTAATCACAACATGGCGACCCAAGCTTAGATCCTCATGACACACACTGATGACCTCATGACCCACACTGATGACCTCATAACACACTGATGACCTCATGACATCCCACTTGCTCCTCACAGGCTCTATCTCCACTTAACATCACACTGAAGCAAGGGTTTTATCCAACACAGGAATCTGAGAAAGAAAAACAAAACAAACAAACAAACAAACAAAAAAAAAACCCTTGAGTCCATACTAGGAGACAGTGGAGCTTTAAAGGGGTAGTTGGAGATGGGTCTTTGCTTCTCATCCATCTGTGAAAAGTTAGTTAGACAAGGCACAAACACCAACAAACTTTATGTCCATTGCTTTGGGCAATTTAAAATGAACAAAGCTTAATGACACACAGTAACCCAAGCTTCAACCCACAACAGAGACTGGAGGTGTCCCTGTGACCAAGTACTTCCGTTGTCAGGGCAGATGGGTACCAAATTTTGCTCTAGGATCTTTGGCCAAAAGAGAAAATGCATTTGCTAATGCATTGGCCTCTCCTAGTTCCCATGTGTTAAACCTCATGTTGAGCCCCAGCTTTCAGTCATTCCTGAAGTGCTTGTTCCTTTAGAAATGAGGAAAGTCACTGTTTTCCCCCCAAGAGCTCAACATTTTGTCTCAGTGCATCATCAGCTTTCAAGGGAAGCAAAGCTAGCCATAGTCAAATGCCCCATGGGGAACTTCCCTCCCCAAGCACATTCCAGAGCCCTAATGAGAAAAATAACACATTTTGCAAAATTTGCTATGGAGGATTATTTTTTGTAGATCAAAAGATTTTTCTTGCTTTTTAATAATTCAGGTAACCTTGGAGATCCAGCTGCTTTTCAGATATTGCTTAGCAATGAAGAATCAAAAAGTTGCTGCTTCCCTGGTTTCACTCAGTCATTCTACTAGCCAAGTGCACTTAATCTGTCTCTATGACAGACTGAGAGATGTGAGAAGAGTCCACGGTCACAGCTCAGGTCTGCTGGGGTCCTTTGAGCCTTTATTTGTCCTTGCTTTCCTGGCGTCTTTATTGATTTAACAATCATTTATTGAGTACAGTATAAAGATGTACCAAATACTATACACAGATAAAAGGAGTAGCCTGCGCTCAAGGATGCTGCAGGCTGGAAACAGAGCTTTCCATCCTTTCACAGAATGCTTGCTCTACTTCTGCAGGTGCTTGCCTCTACCTTGCACTAGTTTGGCACATAAAATCAAAACATGGTAAGAAACAAGCGAGTGAGTGAGTAAGGGAGGGAGTGAGTGAGTGAGTGAGTGAGTGAGTGAGTGAGTGAGTGAGTGAGTGAATGACTGGGTGAGAGAATGGGTGAGTTAGTGAGTGAAGCACAAGGTAATTCTTAAACACCTTATGCCATGTCATCATCACTCTTCCTGGGATTGCCATTGTCTATAACACAAGCTCAAGTGGTCCGTTTTTATATGATAAAGGCTCTTAGCCTCTTATCCTCAGGAAACTCTCATGCATTGTCTGTGATCCAACTTTCTCATTCTTCTCTGGAACTCGTTCAGAGCCTACTTCTGAATAATATTATCCTATACCAGAAACTCAGCAGGGAATCTACTGAGTCCATCATATATGGCTAACTGGGCAAACCAAGATGATGGGGAACACAGGGCTTCACACTTACCTTCATGCAACAAGGTCATGCTTTTTGGGGTTCACTCTACTACAGAATAGTCAATGGGCATCATGGTGCTTCCTAGGAGTTACACATTGCAAAGGCTGCCCACCTCTCTGAAGTATTAGAACACCATTATGTTTCAGGTGGGGGTTTTCTCCCCTCCCATCCCTTAGCTCCCAGAATAATGATTCATGAGACTTATTAAATATTATACAAATATCTAGGCCATATAGCTAGGCTCTTCTCTGACTAACTCATAACTTAAAATGCCCTATTATACTAATTTACATTCTTCCAGGGGGCTGGTTACCTGAGCTCAGGCACCATGCACCCATCTTCTTCACAACTTGGTGGGCTCAATCTCACACATCTGGCTCTATCCCAGAATCCCTTCTACCTGCCAGAAGCCCCACCTATTTCTTGCCTCAGCCATAGGCCATAAGTTTTTTGATTGACAGGTGTTGCATCCATACAATACACAAGAGAGTCCTTCTACAGACCTCTCTCTCACTCATCATTCTCTGCTAGCCCCTACTCCATAATTTTTAATCAACACAGATGTTCAGGGCACAGGGTCTACTTCAGGGCCCATGAATTCCAATGCTACACCAAATGTCTGAATGGCATCTGTGTTCACCCTCACTGTTGATCCCCACTCTCACTTAAACAAGGACGGAAACATCAGCTCAAACAACACATTTTAAAAATCAAATAAGTAGTTCCAGGCCTGGTGGCAAAGGCATGTAATCCCTCATACATGAGAGGCCAAGGCAGGAAAACCACAAAGTTCAAGGCAAGCATAGGCAACTTACTGAGGCTGCCCCATCTCAAAATAAAGGTTAAAAGAAGGCTAGGAGCTCCTACCTGGTATGAATGACGCCTTGGGTTTCATCCTCAATGCCATGAAAAATAGCATCTGAATAGCAAGTCAAAGTTTAAAAGACTCCAATGTATGTTTAGTGAATATCCGTGACAAACGTGAGACTTGGGTAGATTAATAACCGGACCATCAGTTGTACAGTAGAGCTACTATTCATGCCCCATGTCGTCTTGTCTTGGTAAAATCGGCACAGCCTATCCAGAAGGAGATGGATGGTTCCATTTGGATTGAGTTCTAATGTATACACACTACACACACACACACACACACACACACACACACACCTAGAAATTTAGCCTTTAATGGTTTGCTCTAATGGCAATATAAAAGAAGTTACCACCTTTTAAGAACATTAAAAGAATGTTCTTAACACAACTCTTGATTTGTGTTTGACTTAAATAACCCTGTTTTGTCATTGTTTATTTCTCAGCACACTGAGAAACCTGGTAGACATTCCCTGGGCCTTGCTCGTACCCTTAGAGCCGTGACCACAGTGGCATCCCTAAGACATTGTTGGCATGCTATCGCTTAGACCTCTAGAAATCAAGTTGACCAGGTTTTCCTTGCTCTTATGTCAGTCATTAAAAAGCTTTTCCACAGATTTTCATGGGCCTGTGCATATGACAAGACATGACATGACACCATGTCCTCCCACCCTGGCTCAGGAGAGGCTGCAGCCCACAAGCAAAAAGGAGCCCCAAAGCCTGCTTTTAGAGAACTCTGCCATGCCTGATTCTGCCTTGATAACTTACCTTCTTAGGGAGATGATAGTGGTGGACTCAAAGTTTCGGGGGGGATGGAGGGGGGATGGAGAGATGGCTCAGCCATTAAAGGCTAGGCTCGCAACCAAATTTGCAAAGAGAGACTTGGGTTATGTAAAATCATAATATCTTCAGGCCCTGATCCCTTCATCCATAAAATGAAGGAAATAATCAGCTAATGAAAATTAATAGAATATCATCAAGGGCTTTCAGATCTGTATATATACTTACAAGATGTGACAGCAAAGCTAGTCACTGAACAATAATTTCTTCCCCGGTCATCTACTGGCCTCACCAGACACTCATCTTAAAGAAGCCAACCTTCCCATTTGCAGACTGGCTTACAAATCTTGCCAGCCATTTTCCTCTCAGCATAAACAGGCCGTGCTCATAGGCATCTCCAACTACACTGCTTCTTTACTGTCAAGTGATTTGTAGTCAGAGCGAGCCAGAGATCCTCCTCTACCCCCACTTCCTGGGGCATCATGGGAGTGAAAGAGCTATACTAAAACTATGGGTGGTTCCTACAGTCACTCCCCTGTATCTTCTGATACCCCAAGTACCTGTGGGTGGCTGCAGATCTTGACAAGCCAACCAGTGTCAACTTCTTCCCTTCTTCTTCCTTTCCCTTTTCATTATCACTTTTCAGAAAGTTGATGAAGTGAAATACTCTCTGGCAAAGAAAATAATATAAGTTTAAAAGTCATTTCTAATGCAATGGTGGAATAATTTCACTACTTTCTTTCAGTAAACAAATAATAATAATGATGATGATGATGATAATAATAATAATAATGCAGCATGAGGCCCCCTCTGGGGGGATTTCATCATTGATAGATTAGAGGGAAAGGCAATGGCTTCAGATGAACAGGTTTTCCTTTTAGCTGGTTAGAGCACTTTGGGATGAAGAGACGAGAAAGACAGGTGCTAGACAATAGAATAAACCTAGCAGCAGCTCATTTGCATAATTTTGTATAAAAGTGCACTGATGTAGGAAGCATAAAGTGACTGCACTGAATATTGAAAATGAAGAATCTTGGAAAACAATCTCTGTTGACTACCCAGTTCTGAAATAGCTGAGCGTTTTATGGAATACCTTTTCCTCCTTTGTGGAAATGACTGGTGTTTTAAGCTCTCCCCAACCCCACTCCCATGCCATGTGGTATGGCATAGTGTGGGGTGGGGTAGGGTGGGGTGGTGTGTGTGTGTGTGTGTGTGTGTGTGTGTGTAAAGTCCTGTACAAGTTTTAGAAAACACACTTTTATACTATTATGCTATATATATATATATATATATATATATATATATATATATATATATATAATGTTTACACTATTATACTTTTATACTATTGTTCTAGGTAATTCCTCAAAGTGTGTTCTCTAAAGAGACTAACCATGGGGTGGGGGCTGGAGGGAGCAGAGGTATGCTCCCATTGCCCTCTGACAGTAGCCCCTTTGCCATTCTTACGTGATGAAAGGCTGTCTGGAGGGCCACAACAGCGTGTAGAGCAAAGATTACAAACAGCAATTTTTGCGGGCCCAAATTGCTTCCCAAATGAGGGAGCGAGAGATTTAAAGGTGGACATAACTATCTGTCTGAGCAGTGTGCAAAGGTTTCTGCTGTGTGAGAAATGAAAGTCTGGCTTCCCTTTGACAAGCATTCCTTAACAGGCCCACCAGATATCTGAAGCCCATCTTAACGCATTCAGGTCCTCCACTGACCACCACATTACCGGCATGGTGTGGCCCCGTCTCTAGGCTGCTCACCAGTCCTCAGGCCTATGGGGTGAGTCAAGAATCATTCAGTCAAGCCTGGTGGGTACTGTTGAGCTAAAAATCTGGGGGATCTCACTTCCCAGCTTGAAGGGAAGGCAGTTTTTAAATTCCTGCACCAAGAAGCGTTTCTCTTCTTCTCTGCCTCTTGTTGCTGATGTTGGCTTCTTCTTTAAAAAAAGAAAAAAAAAATACATTTTTTTTTATTGTTGCCAATATCTTTAACCATAAAATGGACTTAGAAAATATAAAAGTGATGTGTCCTCACAAACTGCTGTGTTTTGAAGTTTTGGATATTAGGTCTGTGCTTTATAGCTCAGGGGAGTAGAATAAAAAAAAAATACTAAGAAGCAATTAGAGCCATTACCAGCAAATCAGAGTGTCAGGCAACTGGGGAAGAACAGAGTGTGGGAGCCGAAAGTGGCCTAAGGAGCCGGCAGCCAACATTCCCCTGCAGAAGGAGACACTTCCCTCTGATCCGCTCAGCAGCTGGGGGCTTCCCAGAGGAACGTGACAGAAATAATCCTCACACAACAGATCTGTTTTAAATAGCTCTCAGATGTTCCTAGAGTAGGCTAAAGGTGGGAACCCTGTCCTGAGGTGACCCAGCCAGCCCTCACTGTGCCGTGACTTGGTGAAATCCTCCCTAACCAATGGAGGTAGTCCTGAGATGCCATTCACTCTGGCAGAACCTCTGGATGGGGTGACCATTACCGGCCAGATCTATTCGTTTCTGATGTTATCTGGTCCACCAGAGTCGATGCCAGTCACTTCTAGTCTGTGACAATTCTCTCAAGAAATGTGCTGAAAACCCATTTACAGTAAATTACAACCTATTTGGCTCTAAGGGTTTTCAGGAAAGCAGGTGCCTAAGGACACAGGATTTGGCTTAAGTCTTGAATCTGGTCAACCTCCCTGGGTGCTAGTGAAGAGAATCCACCACACCCCATTCTTCCTCCCTCAGCCCAAGGTCATGGGTCATGACCCTCTTCCGGCCTTGGGCTGGGAGACTCTTTGAGGCTGTGCAGTAAACCAAGTTTTCAATGCTGACTCAGCAGATTCTGTGCCATGCGCAAGCACAGATGAACCATAGTAAAATTGGTCATTAATTCAAAGAAAAGGGAATCTCCCATCCCGGGGAGATGGCTTAGTCAGTAAAGTATTTACTGTGCAAACATGAAACCCTGAGTTCTATCCCCAGCACCTGGCATGCCCCTGTAATCTCAGCCTGTAGAGACAGAGGGATGTCTAGAGCTCACTGGCCAGCTAGTTTGACCAAACTGGTGAGCCCTAGGGGGTAGTGAGAGAACCTGTCTCGAGAAAGGAAGAGGGGAAAAAGAGAGAGAGAAAGTGGAAAGCCATTAAAAACAGCTGCTGTCCACCTCCTGCCCCCACCTGCCCGCATGTACGTGTGCCTCACGCACGCAGCCCTCTTATTTTTCTTACACAGTGGGGATGCTACTGTTTTCTGCCTTCATCATGGCGTGACCCGTCTCTCTGTCTTAACTAAGCAGGAGCAAGTGAAAGACGATGATGTGGAATGTATTGTAAACCAAGATGAACTCGCCATGAACTACCAGGAGCAAAGCCCCTCGCCCAGCAGTCCTGCCACTAAGCTCGCTCTGGACCAGAAGTCTTCACTCCAGACCCCAGGCAAGGAAAACATCTATGAGGGAGACCTCGGCCTGGGAGGCTATGGACTCAAACTTGAGCAGACTCGGGGTCAACCCCAGATGGACTAATTGGTACAATGAGTGCAGATGTAGTCACTGGGTAATGCAAAACCACTGAGGAATGCCAACAGCCAAGGAGGTGGTGCAGAGAGAGAGACGCACAAAGGGTATTAAGAACAGAAATTGGACTGAATCAAAACCTTGTCACTTGTATCCTCCCGTGCCTTCAGAAATGAGAATTCATTACCTTCCCTCCATATTATGCAACCTCATTTAATTATCTGACAGCCATTTTTTACTGCTGGATTGGGGGCCAGGGGAATCAGGTCTAGCTGCTATTGGGATGAACCATATGCGCTGGGCCTGCAGGGGGCTCCTCCTGTTCCTCAGACAGCTCCCCAGGCCCTTCGTGTGGATTTTGGATTCTCTTCCATTAATTATGGAACATTAATAACATGGAAAAAATACTCCTGAGCATAAGCGATAAGGCTTATCTCTTAGGACTTGACTTGTTCTACTTGACTGTAGGGCTGGCTACATACAGAGCCCAGTGAGTGTGCAGTGCCCACTATTGATGGCCTCAGAGAAATCAGGAGTCGGGAGCCCTGTTGTCCTTGCTGGCACTCTCCCCATACTGTTCCTCCCCCTCCTCCAAGGTGTGTCTGTGTTAAGTGGAGGGCCTCTAGCCAGTTTAAGGGGACTCTTTCGGGGGGGGGAAAGCTGGTTTCTTTCCCACATTCTCCGTTTCACTCAAATGCTGAGCCTCCTTTCCTTGTGTGCACAGGAACAACTTCCTGACACAGATTCCCTCTGCATGCTGGGAAGTCATATTTTGCAGCATGCCCTTTCCACATGGAGGAGATTGTGCAAGAGCCCTGACCTTTTCCAATTCCAATATTTGGTGACTGATTGGCAACAGAGAAGCCAGAAGAGTAGGGATGGTGGCATTTAGGCCACACTGAGGCACCAAGGACAAGCACCAATCAGGACCCACCCCCTTCCCAGCGTGGCTCATGACTGCATTGAAAAAACCAACACAATAGCTTTTAATTCAGCTGCATGACCTGTGCCTTTGAAGCCATAAGATACCTCAAGCCTAGTTTCTCTTGAAATGCAGATGTTACTGTTAGGCTCCAAAGAACAGGCTTCACACTTGGGAGCCTAAGACAGGAAGGATTTGCTTTTGAGGGTGACAGAGAATGGGTTCTTTCTCAGGCCCAAAGCCTAAAACAAATGCATGCTTCGCTGAGCACTTCTTAGGCCTTAGACTTGTGGTGTCAGGTATACTGCTCTGCATGTCAGTTTTCTTGCTTCCAAATACTGCGGGGAACTTTTATATTCGACTAAGTAAAACCTTGTCATTTCAGGTAAATATGGCAAGTAGAGGAGTTTTCTAATTTGACCTCATCCTAATAAAGTTTTGTTATGGTGTATGATTGTGTTGGCTGTAGTTTTATTTCAAGCCATCTCCCCTGACCAAGCTAATTGAGAGCTCAACAGTCTTGTCTTTAGAGATCTGGCTACAGCAGGTACCAGATGCGATGCATGGGTCCTCAGACTCGTGAACAGCCAAAGGAGCTGGAGCAGCAAGCCATTGAAGGAATAAAGAAATCTGGGAGGATGTCCCAGAGGAGGGAAACTGAGTCAAGCAAAGTATCGCACCCTCCTTTCATCTCCCCAGAGGTAAGCAGAACTTATGAAGAGCTAAAAAAAAAAAAAAAAGGAGATACTAAAGAAGGAAGGAAAATAGGTCAGAAGATGAGGGTTCATCTTATTTATGCCCACTTCAAGTGGAAGGAAGAGGTGTTTGCTTTGTTAAAACACACACACACACACACACACACACACACACACACCCCAGAGAAAGAAAAGAGGCTTCAAAATAGTCAAACAATAATGGAAACAGAGCAAGTAGAAGGAAGAGGAATCTGACCTACCAACCAGACGAAATAAAGTAAGGTGAGGAAGGAGCTGACTAAAGCCAGCACCAAGTCATGAAGAATGAGTTAGAATAAACCTAGGCTCTGCCTCCCAGATGGCTTTTTGCTTAGAGACAAACTCTCCTTCAAACCTACTGTCATGAATTACTGCTGACAAGGACAGTTGGGGATACCCCTTACCAGGCTGATCCCAGGAGTAGGATCCCAATTATGGCCCATCTGATATAAATATAAGACAGTGTCTCCATCTTGCTATATGACTCCACCAGCCTTCCTCCCTCTGAATCAGTCCAAGACCCTAGCAGAGGCTAGTGCACAGTTAGCGATTCATAAAGACAAGCCCTGTTATGCCACTGCTGTGAAGGATAATGAATTATGATCTTAAGCAGTGCCCCTTGCTTTGATTAGCAGCCTCATGACTGTGAAATTCAAACCTATTATTTACTGCCAGTTTCTAATGAATAATAAAGGCACAAGTGCTTTTATTCAAGCTACTAATATTTTCATTCATTCTTAGAGCTTGAAATGGGGTTCTCATTAATTAGAGGGCTGGATCTTCCTTGAACTTTTTAACATGGATGAGTACATCACACACATGTACATTTACACACATAGAGTTTGACTCACTACCAGAGCCTTTTTGGTTCTTCCCATAATTCTTGGATATGTCTGAGCAGGTCTGAAACCTAGTATCAAATGCTATTATGGTCTTTATTCATCATGAATTTTTTCAAAATTTCTTAGAGATCAATCTAAGAATATAAGTCAAAGCTGCAATTTCCTTTAATATCATGCACAGAGCTATTTTTTACAATGAAACTCAGAATTAAGGAAATTTTTCAATGCAGTCACATTTTGGAAATGGTACAAAGACACCCAGTGGATCCCAAGTTCAACTCGGAATCCTGAAATGAGGATATAGTTTAGAGAGAAGTAAAGAAACGTGAACAACCAAGCTGTCTGGCCAAGGTGTAGTCCTGCTGAGCGTTGACTCTGCTCTAGGCCCTCCTGCAGGGCTGTCCCACAAGTTATAAATCTGTCTCCAAGAGAGAGATTAGATTCCCTTTCTGGTAGACAAGTTCCTCCTCTGATTGTCACCAGCGCTCCCAGATTTTCTTCTCCCAGCAGGAGGTCCCTGGGGAAACTAATTTGTTGGTGTCCATTGTTTGAATAATATAATAGCCAAAGAGAAGGACGTAAGTGTCTCTTTAGAATGTGTTCGTTTCTGCCAGCCGGTTACATTTCCCCACTCTTTGCGTTTGTTGTTTGTTTCTGTTTGTGTTTTGTTTTTGAGGCAGGGTCTTTCTACTAAGCCCTGGTTGTCCTAGACCAAGCTGTCCCTGAACTCACAGAGATCTACCACTCTCTGTTTTAACAACTCAATGAAGTATAAGTGTGTCTAAAACAAATATAAGCAGAATACAAGAGGAAGCCAAGGTTAGAACTCATCCAGTTAGTATCTGGTACACAAGGGCCATTTCTGCATAGCTTCTTAGCTTTGGTTACTTTTGGAAGAGCTGGCATAAGGAACTCCATCTTGTTGGTTTGAGACAAAATGTCACTATGAAGCTCAGACTTGCCTCAAACTTACATTATCTTCAACTTCCCAAGTGCTGCAAATACAAGCAAGCACTACCATGACCACTATGCCTTCATTTTGTTTGTGACAATTCCCCCTCCCTTGTCTATGAACAATATTCCCTGAAGATATCACTGATTAACCATCAGGTTTGTTCTCTCTTGTGTCTCATTGCCAAGATAAAACTTACAGTTGGTTGGTGGATTTGAGCCCACATTGGAAAGGTAAGTGGCAGGTGTCAAGGAGCTGTTGCCATGAACCTTTTATGGCCAGTTTTAAGCAACTAAGAAGTCTAGAAGGAATGGCTCCTATGTCAAGCATTTCTAGAGACCATTCTGCTTCTTCTGTGGGTAGCATAGAAACATCTCAAAAATACTGTTCAGGCTCCTCTGTCAGAAGCCATACTTCTGAAGAATATTCACAGATGAGCATTGCATAAAGCTAAACAAACATGAAGTTATCAAGGGCAAACACTGTTGAAGAATGCTAACATACAGTAGTTACAAAGCTTCACAAAAGACAACCAACTGGAGTAGGACTGATTTCAAACTTGTATGCAAATGTCCAATGCCTATTTATTCATAGAAGTCTTTAACAATATAAGAAGCATGTATACATATATAAAAAAAAACAGAACAGCCATTATTGAACTATATAGAACCCATATATATACACTAATTTATATATAATATCTATTATGTATAACTATATTAATTTAGCTTCTGCTTTCAAAACAAAAGTTAGACTCTTTGGTTCAGTAAGATATAACCACAGGATTGATAATCAAAATTTTTGACCTCTTACATAGTCAAGGGACTGCTTCAATTACTACGAAAGATTGTATACAAGTAGACTCCATATGTACAGACACACAACTAAGCAAAAAGATATAGACCAGAGTTTCAAATCACAAAATTGTTCAAATGTTAAATTTGACTTTACTGAAGACTGCAATTTTTATTCTATGTATGTGAGAAATTACACATATTGAAAACAATTATTGAAACAACTTGATTGCCATCCTGACTAATAAATCATGGTACAACCATTTCATAAAGGAAAGTCTGACATGCTGATATAGACTGAGTTCCAAGACACAGTGTTAGAGTAACAAGGTTCAGCCAGAATGCATGCTGGGCTACCGTGAAGAGGACGATAGAGGTGGTTGGCTGCTAGGAACTGGAAGGAGTCACTTTTCGCTTTTGTCCCTTTTGAAGTATGCATACTGTCGACTTTGAATTATTCACTCAAAACAAAATAATAATTATGACTCTTATGAAATGATTCAAGGCAGAAAGCTAAGCCACAGTGGGAAATGGAGCACAAAGCTAGAAATGCTGTCATTTTCACCACCATCGTTGGGAGAATGTAAGCGTATGAGATACAGGCTGGGTGGTGATGGTGCACAGGTTTAACCCCAGCACTCTGGAGACACAGGCAGGCAGGTGAGGCCAGGACAGGCAGGGCTACACCCTGAGAAACAGAACAACCTCCCCTGCGAAGAAGAGTATGAGGTACAGCACCCAGAGCACCAAGCACCAACTCATTCAGCACTCAGACATGCCACTCTGCAAAAGCTCTTTGACTCATTGGCTACTGACTGAAAGTGTCCCCACTTCTCCAGTAATTAGCATTTTTTAAAGAAGTGGTTGCATAGGTGGAAACGTACAGGAGAAAGAAACTATAACTAGAACAGTATGCTGCTGACCCAGAAACAAGCAACAGGATCAGGAGAATCCAGCACAAGGTCCAGAAACAGACCTGTGACTATATTTAGAAACCTAGTTTATAAAACGTGGCATTTCAATTTGGGCTGGGGTTAAGTGGACTGATTGGTTTTTCAATTTAGAAAATGAAAGAAAGTTGAATGCTAACCTCCGATGCATGTCAAACAAAATTCCAAGTGACTGGAGTAATGTAAGAAGCAAAACAACAGGAAATTTAAAAGTAAATAAAACCTCAGAACATGCAGTGACCTTCCCATGTAGTCTTCCTGAGACAGAAACTAAAAGCAAATAACATTATGACTTAAAAATTTGAAACTTCCTAGATTAAAATATACAATAAAACCAAATTTGAAACCAAGAAACAACCTGGGAGAAAAATATAGACGTGCATATTATATTATATATGTACATATTGAGGATTATTCTCCAGAATATACAAATAATTCTTAACAATACATCAGAAAAATTCAAAAGGCTACCAGAATTTCTACTATTCAGAATTTCTATTTTTAGATAACTATACAGAAAACAAATAATTGACATTTATGCAGAAGGAAATGGGCAGAGTAACCCTTAGTGTGGCTGTCTGTTGCTGTCTGTTGCTGCGGTGTTGAAGGAAATCACAAAATACCCACAAATAGCAGAAGGGTTGTCTAAACTACCCCCATTGTGGGGAACACTGCAGCAATCGCACGCTGCAGCAATTAGCCCATCTACGTGCGCTCAGATGGAAATATTTCTAAAATATGATTGTTGGGGTTTAAATATGAAATATCCCCAGAAGAGCCTGTGTTGAGTGAAGCCTTGTAACCAGCTGGTGGTTCTCTTTTGAGAGGGAAGAAAATGTTAACAGGTAGGAAATAGTCTCTGAAGATATGCCCTTGTTCTTTCTCTCTCTCTCTTCCCCCTCCCTCCTTTCTTTCTTCCCTTCCTTCCCCTGTCTTTCTCCCTCTCCATGCTCTCTTCCTCACAGGTAGGTAGTGAATAAATTTACCCTCCATACCCTTGGATCTTGATGCTTGGCCTCCTCAAGGCCCAGCAACAATGGAGCCACTCACCCTTACTCTGAAATCACGAAAGCCAGAAGCCAAAATAAATTTTTCCTCTTTTTAGACTGCTCCTTCTCAGGTATTGAGCACAGTGACAATAAAGCCTGAATAACACAATATTGCATGTGAAAAGGAGTCTGGAGGGATGGAAGATTGAAAGGGGTCCATATTAGAGCTCCGAGAAGTAGTGAGGCTTTGGGTGTTGTTGTTTAATTTTTATAATGATACTATAATCATGATTTCCGTTTTTTTTTTTTAAATAATTTGAGAAGTTTAGGAAAACATGAGTAAAGTGATAATAGACAATAGATTGTTGAATTCTATGTCAGGTAAGGGAAAGCCATAAAAAGCATGTGAGGTTTCTCCTGAGAGTGAGCGCCCTTGGCTTCAAGATGGGGGAGGGGAGGTGTGACTAAGAAAGCAAGGTCTTGAAAGATGAGAGGCTTCCCAGATCCCTTGAGTCCTCTCCCACGGGGAGACCGAAGAACTAAATTACTAGAATACCGTGAAGGCATTCCAGCCCAAGGGGAGAATGTGGATAGCGACGGGGTGAGGGTCATCCAGAAAGTGATTCCACATGGTAAGCACACGGGTTGCTACGGTTTGAAGATGAGAAGTAGACGAACAGGAGACAGTTCTGGCCATGCAGAACAGACTAAGGAGGGGCACAACCCTGTGAGGACAGGGATTCGGGGAAGAGAACCTTTTGGACTGGATGGAGACGGCACGGCGTGCAAAGGATGGAGATGGTGAACTACCTAGGGCTCACCCAGTATGGGTGTTGCTTTCGCAGCTGAGAAGGAAGGTGCAGTAGGCGCTGTTCAGTGGCTGTGATAAAATACCATGACCACCAGCGACTTATAGAAGGAAGAAAGCTTATTTGGGCTTATGGTTGTAGAGGGAGAGTCCATGTTGGTGGGTGAGCCATGGTAGGAGGTGGCAGGAGAATGAAGCTGAGAGATCATGTCTTTAAACACAAACACAAAGCAGAGACTGAACCAGAAGTGTGTCAAGGCCATCAGACTCTCAAAGCCACCCCTATAGCAGAAGTTTTGGTTTCTTTAAAAACTCAGTCATGGTACATAAACAGGTTTTTGTTTCAATCCCAAGTGTGGGAGATGGAAGTGTTTTTAATTTGTCCACAGCTAATAACAGCCTCGTGTGGCTTGGAGAGGGGAGTGGTATTTGTCAGCTGCATAGTTCTGAGGACTGGAGAGGGTATAAATTCCAGAGCATAGAGAAGAGCTTGGAAGAACAGACAGAGAAAGAAGAAGGCTGCTGGTTCTGTTTGCTGTGTTTACAGTTACTGGTTTGCTGGACTGCTGGATACCCTGTTCACTGAGACTGGTATTTTCCCAAAGATTCCGATGACCCTAACAAGCCAGAAATAGCTAAAGAGAACCCGCTACCTCACCCCACTAACCTTCTTTCTCTCCTGCCTAGGGTTGGGGGATTCGAAGGGAGGTAGAAGCATTAAGAAACCAGTAAAATAATTTTAAAAGGACTCAACACAGTGACAACTCAGTGACAAACTTCCTCCAGCAACCTTCTTCTCCTTAGGGGTCCATAATCTCCCCCAAACAGTGCCACAAATTCGGGTTCAAGTGTCTAAACATCTGAGCTTATGACCATCACGGATAATGTCAGGAGGAGGCAGAGAAAAACAAGGTCCAGGTGAAGTTCAGAGGCGAAATACATACAGCTGTAACGGAAGGAATGTGACAGGAAGGAAAATACTGGACACCAAAATGACCCCCGGTCTACATACATACATAATGAATGGTGATTCTATCCCGTGGGAGAGGGGAGCTGACAGGAAGAACAGGTCCAAAGAAAAGCCAATCAATCTGGTTCTGAACAAGATGAAACAGAGGCTCCCACATAGCACCTCTAGCAATACTAAGGCGGTGTTTAAGTGGATTTAAAGTTTGAGTAGGGAGTTAGCGTATGGCTTAGTGGCAAAGCACTTGCCGAGTACATTCTGAGAAAGGTAAGGCATTGATCCCCAGCTCTACAGTAGCAATAATGGTGATGATAAAATTTTCGGTAAAAGTTCTGAAGCTGGAGATGGGGGTTTTAAGGGATGAGATGCGCATCCTGGGTTTGTGGAGATATTTTTTTCAGGTGCCATTTGACCCTGATTTCTCTAGCTACTGTGAAGAGGTTCTGATATGTTCTCTATGCAATATGACTATAGACCCTCCGCATGATTGTCTTCAAAAGACACCAGTGACTGAGGTGCACCATGGGAGAACTGCAGACAAAAAAGAAACCGAACAAGATGGAGAGCTGAGGCACGCTAGACTGCCTGGTTGAACAGAGTATGCGCTTGTGAACCCCCCCACCCCCGAATCCCTTCCTGTGAATCCAAGATCCGTCATTTGCATGAAATAGAATTGGACACTGAGCCATGTTTATTTCTGCTGTTACTATATCTGTGGTCTCAGACACCTGTGCTGCCTCTCCCCGGCTGTGACGGTCAGCCCGAGCATATTAACACTTCCCCAGCACCTATTGATCTGACAAATGCTTTGCTCTCAATAACTCTTAGAAACCACCAGAAGTAGTTTGCTTTCAGACGGCAAATCCAGCAGCGCCACTTCACCGTCCTATGTCATCGGCATGTCAGCTCCTTTAATCTGGTCATAATCATTCCTCGGGGACCCTGATCACCTTTCCCTTCCCCCAAGACATCACACTGGTCTATTACATTGATGACATTTGGACCTAGTGAGAAAGAGGTAGCTATTATCCTGAACATAATGGCAAGACATTTGCCTGTCAGGAGCTTGGAAATAAACCTGACAAAAGTGCCAGGTCTTTGAACCTTAGAGAAATTGCCCAGCCTGGTAGTATAAGGCATATCAAGCTATCTTCTTGAAGATGAGGGTGAGTTGTTGCATATGGTCCCTTCTGAGATGACAAAAGAAAAAAAAAAAAGGCATCATGTATGCTGGATGTAGAGTGTAAAGGAAGTACATTCTTCATCCACTGATCCAGCTCATTTACCAAGAGTGAACTATAAACCCTTCAAGAGATATGCCAGCCATGATTGTGGCTTAACTTGATAACAGGATCTTTGCAGATGTAATCAAGTTAAGTTGGGATCATAGGGTATTAGAGTGAGCCCTAATTCTAAAAATGAATGTCTTTATATGGAAACAGAGACACACAGGGCTGATAGCACGTGACAGTGGAGGCAGAAAATGGAGTGATACCAGCTATAAGCCAATGAAAGCCTAGGAAGGCTGCAGCCTCCAGAAGTTAGGAAACAGATGGGGGACATTTTTCCTTCAAAGCTTACAGATGGAGGCTGTAACACCTTGAATTCAGAATTCTGGCCTCTCTACCTGTACAAGAATAAATGTCTAACTTTTTAAGCAATCAGTGTGTGGCAATCAGCCCTAGAGAAGTCATGTACCCAGTGATCTGAAGAGCTGTGAGTTTGAGAGGAACTCCGAACAGAGGAAGGCTTTGCAACTGATCCAAGATACAAGGCAATCTCCTCTGACACTTGGGTTCCATGATCCAGCAGATCTGATGGTACTAGCCCTGGAAAGTCGCTAGAGATGAATCACCGTTCAGAGCCTTAGGATTTCCAAGCGAGGTTCGACTGTCCTTTGTAGACAACGATCTATGGATGAGAAATAATTTAGTCCGTAACTAATCCTAGTAGAGACTGACACGTACCCATAGGCCACCAAGATGGCATGTGACCCAAGCTGCTAACATGAACAAGGTATTTTATGACATGAAGCTGAGGGACGTGGTATATAAAATGATCAGGTAGGCAGAGAGGCAGGCTTTTTCATTTATGTGAGGATTCATCCAAATGTGTATAGTGTAAAACACAAGGGTTTTTTTTCTATGCCCGCTCTTGCTCTGAATAGTGACACGGAGACCTTTATATTTATTAAAAGCTTCAAGCACTGTAGCTAGGCAAATGCTCAGCTATCCTAACCCAACGATTCTGGCCTGGTCTACTTTCCAGCCACATGGCCATTATCTATCATCTTAGTCTCACCCTGGCACCTCCTTTTTTTGTTTTTTTTTTTTCACAACGTATTCATTATGTATCCTGATTGAAGCCCCCCTCCCTCAATTCGTCTCATTCCCACTCTCCTTGCCTCTTCCTCTCTGTCCCTTTCCCCTGAAAGGAGGAGTTTTGCACTAGTGCCATCTGCCCATAGCTTGTTAAGTCTCATCAGGACTGCCTGGATCCTCTTCCTCCATAGACTGGCAAGGTTTCATCACTAGAGGGGACTGATAAAAGAACAGTCAACTAAGCTCATGATAAAGGCAGCCCCTTCCCCCCTCACTCAGAGATCCACATGGGAACAGCTGATAAAGACCTTCAGCAAAGTGGCTGGATACAAAATTAACTCAAAAAATCAGTAGCGCTCCTATATACAAAATACAAATGGGCTGAGAATGAAATTAGGGAAACAACACCCTTCACAATAGACACACACACTCACAAAAGTATTTTGGTGTAACTCTGATCAAGCAAGTCAAAGACTTGTATGAAAAAACTTTAAGTCTCTGAAGAAAGAAATAGAAGATATCAGAAGATGGAAAGATCCTCCATGCTCATAGCTCAGTGGGATTAACATAGTAAAAAAAAGGCCATCTTTCCAAAAGCAATCTACAGATTCAACACAATTCCCATCAAATTACCAGCACCTCCTTCTTTATCCATGTTCCAATAGCAAGCCCCTGGTTCCCATTGAGAATGCTCCCCTCACCCCTGGCCCAGAAGTCCCTCTTTAACCCTCCACCCTAGCTTATTGACTGTTCAGAAAGGGTGACTTTCACTCAGGGACCACCGTGTCCTGCCCCAGCCACTCCAGTCCTCATAAACTTGAGGCATAAAGAAAGAAGGGCGCTGCTGTGTAGACTTTGGTGGAAACCTGTCTTTCAAGAAGGAACTGAACTGGTACTGCATAAGTAGAGCTAAAGAATAGTGAGCCTAGAACACTGACAGTTCCATAGACCATGTCTAATGCCAAAAATACCCTGTGATTCAAGTCAGTGGGGAAACTACACTAACTCAATTAGGAAAATCTGTGCATGTCCCTGAGTCATCATGAGTGAAATGTTAGATTGCTCTGGGGACCTAAGAAACACAGGTAGCCAAGGTTCTCACTGAGACAGAAGGAATGTGGAGAAGTTAGAGCATGGTAGGTATAAATATCAGCAACATGATAAGCTACAGAAGTTAGGATTCATTGCCATGACTCTTTCTTTCTTGCTGCGTTGTGAAATGTTACACACATATTAAGCTAATATTTTTTTTCTTTTCCCTTAGAACACTCACATTCAAAATAACATAGATTTTAGCTAACTTTACATCACAGTACTAAGTTACAGGAAGTCAAAGGAAAAGGAAAAAATGCTACAAGGCCTTTCATCCTCTCCGGAGGAAAGGATTAATATGGTTTCTCTTGTACGCAGGACAACTGTAGCTTCAGAAGGTGTCTGATCACTGGTGTTTCTACAGTTTCAACAAAACAACATGACCAAAAAGCATATTGGGGAGGAAAGGGAAAGGGTTTATTTGGCTTATATTTCCACATCATAGTCCATCGTTGAAGGAAGTCAGAACAGGAGGCTCCAGGGCAGCCTCCTGGAGGCCACAGCTGATGCAGGGGCCATGGAAGAGTACTGCTTATGGTTGTGCTTCCCCTGGCTGGCTCAGCCTGCTTCTTATTATAGAACCCAGGACCACCAGCTGAGGAGTGGCATCACCCACAATGGGCTGGGCCCTGGACCACTGATCACTAATTGAAAAAAAAAAAAAATGCCTTACAGCTGGATCTCACAGAGGCATTTGTGTCAAGACTACAAAAGCCAGCCAGTACAAAACAAATGGGACTTTGTTATTGCCTTTATGTCCAGACTAAATTATTTAAGGAGGCATGAATAACAGGGATTAATGTTCGTAGCCATTTCTATGCATCAATTCGGCTATGTTGTGGTCCTCACTATTCAATCAAGTACTAATCTACTTCTTTTGCTAAGAAGGTATACTTCATAGATGGTTGATGTTCACAATTAGTTGACTTTAATTAGACAAAATCATGCCATCTCATCTGGGTGGCCTTGATTCAAACCGTTGAAGGAATAGAACAGAAATTTGTGGAGAGAAAATAAACTTTATCTGGAGACAGTAGTGTCAAAACCTACCAGAAGTTTCCTGTGCCCTAATGATGGCCTGCCCTCTAGGCACCACATTTACTTAGAGAACCTCACAATCCTACAACAATGTTGCTATCTTTCCCTTCCACCCTTCAGACTAGATCAGAAGGACATCTGCAGTGAGAAGAATACCCACAAGAATGAATGAAGCACATAGACCTCTGATGAAATCAGATGTTTGCAATGGGAGAGAGCTTCAGGTAATTTTTTTTCTGGAAAACATGCTCATAATTTGACCTGGTCAGTCACCTGACCCTTCTCTGTCTACAGTATGGTTCAGGGAGAGCTGATGTTCATGAAGATGACCCTGAAGCAAACTCCTGAAGCGCATGCGAGACCAGCAAAGAAGCA
>NW_026596120.1:5569122-5597309 GCF_907164565.1 Psammomys obesus
AATTGTTAGGCTGGGATAGGGGGTTGTGTGAGGGTATAAGAAGCCTAACATGAAGGTTCTATATGCTTCTTAAGTATTTTCCATCAATCTGTCGGTCACTGTGTTCAACAAACACTTATTAAACTCTTATAATAGACTACTAATAACCAAGGTTAGGCATTGACAATGTCAGAGTAATTAATGGGATAAATATGAGGAGGCAGAAGGAGCAGCAGTTGAGGCCAGAAAGTGCATTAATTTGGAAACATGATCTTCTGCTGTATCGCTTCATCATGCAGACTTCTTAAATTTAGCAATGAGTGGGGAAGAGAGCAGATCTCCCACAGCCTGAGGTAGAGAAGCAGCACAGCTAACCGCACCCTAGTGGCCTGCTTCTCTGAATATTAGCACCGTCCTCCGCTCTTCTCCCCACTGAGAAGTGGGAGGCAAGGACCACAGCAGGGACCTAAAGCCAAAGTCAGACTCAAGTGTCCCCCCTCCTAATGAGACCCGAAGCAATATAAAACCATACAGGACACTCACCTATCCCGTGCCTGGTCTAAGGGAAACCTCAGTTAGTGGAAACCACCAGGTCACCCTTCTTGAGAGCCTGCTTTCCACTCACATCTAGCAGATGGCAAGCATGAAAACATGCCGATTAAGCAGAATTAAACTGAATTGAATTTTGGCTCCTGTGTACCTGGCACTATCTCCGGAGTAAAGAAAGGGAAAATGACAGCAGGAGGGAAGGGAAACAAATATGGATGAGCCTTTGATATTGGCCTCGATTTTCTACACACGCTATTTTATTTCATCTTTGGAACGTGGAAACATCATCTTAAGGTCTCTGGCTTATGTACATGGTCCAAGGAGATAAGGGCCTATGATCCCATAGGTGGCTAATAGCAGAAGTGAATTTTGAACATAGAATAATACAGCTCCCGAGTCCATTTTCCTGCTCTGCATGCTGCTTGGGAGAAAATTGTATATGCCCAGAACCCTTCATGTACTAGCGTTGGATAGAGCATTTGACTGATAGGACCCAGAGGTGTGAGGTTCATGGCTCTCAGACCAGACACAGGGTAAATGGCCAGGCAAAGAGTAGAAGACAGTGGCCAAGGGTGAGCCAGAAGATCCCAGGGCCTGGATTAGTCAAACCTCTGTTGGTACACTAAATGACAGAAACCTGCATCAGTCTAGCTGAAGAAAGGAAATTCTCTTTTGTATAACTTAGAAGTCAGTTTGCTAGCTTTGGTACAGGTAAGGACCTAAGTCAGGGCTTTATAATGCCTTCTACCTTCTCTTTTCCCCTCTACCTTGACCACATTCTCAGTAGACCCAACACATGGCACAGATGCCCATCAGCACTCCTGGGCTTTGGTTGTCTTTATGGCAACCAAATTCTTAAACCCTAAGGGTAGCTTTTTCCTAATTACACTAGTAAAATCCTAGAAATTCAGTGATTGGCCATCTCCAGCCTCCTGCTCACCTCTTGGTAGTTACAAGGTCAGCTAGTCTATGCTACACAGCCATCTTGCAGAGTCTCAAATGTGAATGTTTAGCGGACAGCTCCTGTCCAAAACAAAAGTTCATTTCTTGGGTTATATCTTCCTAAATTAACCTGCATAGCCAACAGGAGATTATGGAGATAATAATTCATAATCACAAAGCATTTCAGTTTCTTCCAGGTGGTCTTGGATCTTAACACTACGGGAAAATCGCTTGTCCCATAAAGATAGTCACATAGAGTTTATGTGGCATGGAAATTTGGCTGCTTGCCACATTTTGGCTGCTCTCTCTGCAGTCATCTGAGAGAGCCAGCTTGGAAGGGCTACTCCTTCGAATGATAACAGTCCCAGGTGACATTTGACTATAACCTTATGAAAGCCCCTGAGCCAAAGCCACCCAATGAAGCTGTTCCAAGATTCCTGACCCACAAAATCTGTAGAAGAGTAAAAATCGTCTATTGTTTTAAGTCACTGGCTTTAAGGGTGGCTTTAATGCAGTAACCGAGATGCAAAGCCCCTGGATGAACAAAAAGAACTCTGTAGCCATGTGTCCTATTAAGCACATCTCACAGTAAAAGCAAACCCTTTGTTTACTGATTAAGATTCAAGAAGCCTTGCCTTCCCCCCCCCCATCTCAGCATATACATATCTGATTTCCCCACTGTCTGATCCCAAATTCACGAATGGATGGAGATTACAGAACCAAAGTGGCAGTAGCTACACCCCTCGGATGGCCACACAAGGGCTCCACCAGGGCTGAATGGAAAAATACAGGACGGGTTCCCTGAGCTAACTGCTGAGTGCTAGTAAGGGAACAGAGAGAAGAAAATTGTTGCTGACTTCTGGAAGGTTCTGATCTGGGCATAGGGATGAATTGAAAATGGAGTTCTTTCTGTAATCCATAGAAGCACTTACGGCTTAAGTGGAGCCCTAACAGGAAAGAGATTGTGGTTCACCATTAGGCCTGCCCATTGGACCAAACAAGAAAGCTTCTAAAACTAGCAAGGCCTTCTTCCCACCCCTAAAGCTTCAGAACCAAGCCAGACTGTGGCCCAAATCAAGGAATACTTTTCAAAGCTCCCCAGGTGATTCTATTGTGCAAACAACAGTGAGAACCAGGAGCCGATAGGGGCTTAACTGTTTGCAGAAAAGGCCCCAGAGGCACCTAAGAGCATCTGGTTGTTATCATGCGAAAGATTTCAAAACCAGATAGCGAAGAGGAGAGAACAAGACATGCCAGACACACCAGTAGAGGTGTGGTCATGGGACACGGAGCTGTGGGGAGCCACCACAGGTTGATGAGAATGCTGCCGAAGTTTCTGTTCTAAATCCGAACCTCAGCTGTAACTCCAGCACCACTGCCCTGCCTATAAAAGCTCCAATTCACAAAACCTGTGAATCATCAACTTCTAAATCCTTGGCATGCAACACATTTGGGATATCATTTTAGGGAGCCACAGCTGCTGCCTGAACAAAAGAAGAAAGAAAAATAACTGCTCCCTTCTGAGGCCCCGTGACCCAGCAACAATGTCATTGGACATAGCTCTTCAGTTTGTCTCCCTTCGTTAACACCAGATCCAAAGCTGACAACTGCATCTGAATTTGGCTCAGCTCTGGCTCGGTCCACCTTGAATATGTGTTTCGAAGTATGTTCATCCCCTCTCAGATCCGCAGTGAGAGCCTTCCCCACTCTCACCCCACACTCCATACCATGTAAAAGTGAAGACATGATTATTGATTTGATAAGGTTTGCCCATTCTAAGTGTTTATTTCCTTCCCTCCAAGGCCTGTGTTGCTCTTTCTGAAGTGAACAAGTGAACTGCCTAACTTAGTCCAAACGGATGTGTTGGAGGTTGGTCTGATGCGTGTAACTGGCCTCTAAGATCATGTCCCTGCTCAGAAGAGCACATTCTCATGAAAACCTATCCTTGTTGTGTGAACCTATGTAAGTCATTATATCTGATTAGTTGATTGAACAGACTATACCTGTGCAGGGCAAAATGGGGGAGGCGTGGCTAAGGTTCCTGGGCTTGGAGAGGACAGAAGAAGCATGGAAAACAGACAGACAGAAAGAGAGGAGGAAGGAGGACACCTCCGTGGGTTAGCATGCAGAAAAAAACACATGGGCTGAGAGGAAGGACTCCAATAATGGCATGAAATGGCCCAAATGAAGAATACAAGCAAGTACCATGGGATTATGGATGGAAGACAGACCAAATGAGGAGGATTAAGGTGGATGGCATTGGATGGGGGCTGGGAGATGGATGGTGAGGTTATTGAGACAGTAAAGGTAAAATATCTGCCCGGCCCAAGGTAAATAAGGCAATTATAAAATCTAACAGTTGTCAGTGTCTTATTATTTGTGATAGCAGGTTAGATAATATCGCTGTGATAATCTTAGGGCCAATAATAAACATTATATAGCCCAACACTTCTTTGTTTACTTACTGCAACAATAGAACAGGGCGTTGTAAATTTTAATATGCATTTGGGATGCACTAAGGGGCTTATTAAAATCAGGCAGCAAGTCTGAATGGGACCTGAGTGTCTGCATTCCTGGTGGGCTCCCAGATGACACTTCCTGGTGGCCAGAGGCCAGAGCAATGTTCACCAGGCTTGGGCTTTCCTTGTCCAGAGGCAGTCTGGAAGTTTCAGAGCTAAAGCAAGCACAGCATCTTTACCAATTTAACCACACTGCCCATTTAAAATGCATTGACTACTTTGATACACTGCTAGGTAGAGTCTTTCAGAGGCCCTCTATGGTAGGCACCTGTCCTGTTACTTGCTTTCTCCTACATCCAATGCACATCCCATTTGTCTTTCTAAGTGAGGATTGATCATCTAACCCTGGGTCCTCTTTCCTGTTTATCTTCTTTAGGTATATAGATTGCATTATGTTTATCATATCTTATAGGTCTAAATAAGTGAGTATATACCGTGTGTGTCTCTCTCCTGGGATACCTCACTCAGAATGATCTTTTCTAGATCCCACCATTTCCCTGCAAATTTCATGATTTCCTCGTTTTTGATTGCTGAGTAGTATTCCATTGTGTAAAAATACCACAACTTCTGTATCCATTCCTCCGCTGATGGACATCTGGGTTGTTTCCAGGTTCTGGCTATTACAAATGAAGCTGCTACAAACATGGTTGACACTAAGACTCATAACCAAACTATCAGCAGAGTGCAGGGAATCATAAGAAAGAAGGGGGAGTTAATATGACCTGGAGAGGACAGGAGCTCCACAAGGACTAAATATATCTGGGCACAGGGGTCTTATATGAGACTATTTCTCCAATCAAGGACCATGTATGGATATAACCTAGAACCCCTGCTCGGATATAGCCCACAGTAGCTCAGTATCCAAGTGGGTACCCTAGTAAGGGGAACAGGGACTATTTTTGACATGAACTCAATGGCAGGCTCTTTGAACTCCCCACCCCCTAAGGGAGGAGCAGCCCTGCTAGGCCACAGAGGAGGACATTGCAGCCAGTCCTGAAGATACCTGATAAACCAGAGTCAGATGAAAGGGGAGGAGGTCCTCCCCTATCAGTGGACTTGGAAAGGGGCAGGGAGGAGATGAGGGAGGGAGAGTGGGAGGGATTTGGTGGGAATGAGGGAGTAGGATACGGCTGGGATACAAAGTTAATAAAAGTAACTAATAATAAAAAAATAAATAAATAAATAAATAAATAAATAAATAAATAAATAAATAAATAAAAATGCATTGACTGAAATTTTCACAGAAACGCTTGTATTTTTAAAGTGTGTCCACATATGATAAAGGATTCATGGCTCATACCAGCTAAGCCTCGGGTTAATATAGGGCAAAGTTGGTTCTAACATATTTCACCTCATTTGGGTGTCAAGGTTTATACTTAACAAATGTCCATTTCAGTTGTTAGTACTATACCGGCACAATTCATAAATCTATATCATTCACTCAACTGTAATTTGCTAAGACATAAAAGCAGACATGGCAGTAACAGTAAAAACACAAAATCCAACATGGCATCCATAGGAGTGGCAAAGGGAACTCCATAAGTGCGTAGGCCCTCATTCTTGAGGCTGGGCATGCAAATCTGAGGAGCTAACACATGCACAGTGCAACCCACAGGAGACTTGGAAATACCCTTAGCAGTTCACCCCTCGATTCAGCAGGACTCCCCCTGTAGGATGCTTGCTTGTGGTAGACATGAAATTGAAAACCTCAAAACAGATAGGGGAGCCTAACAAGACCCTTGAATGTTTCCAGGACAAGTAAAAAAAAAAAAAATTAATATTGTCTAGTACAAAAATCCACAAATTTGGCCCCCAATTGATATAGACTCCTAAGCCACAGGAATGTCATTCAAAGCTTTATATGTAGCAGCAAAAATGGGTCAAGCTATAGTTTTGCCAGATTATTTCCTAAACCAACTGAAAAGAATGAAACCAAGAAGAGCAATAGTGTAAGACCTAGGGTCTCACAGCTCAGGAGTTCAAGATCGTGCCCTTCCCAGAAACTCCCACAGACCACAACTCATTGCAAAAGCAAGAGGTTTATTAACCATTGCGCAATGGGGTCACGTCACCCCTGCCGGTCAGCAAAGAGTGGCACCAGGAGACAAAGACCTTAGGTTTTTAAAAGAAAAATTGCGGGAAATTTGAAGTTGCAATTTTGGCAATTTAGGATTGGACAAGGAAGCTATAAAGTAAGATAATTGGTTAGTCTTAAGTGCTCAAGCTTGGCCAGTCCTGCCAAGTGTGGATGCAGCTGCAATTGAAGGTGGGGGTGGTTAGCTCATCCTTGAAGATTGGGGCTGCGGACTTTTGGCTGGAGGTCAGGAGCTACTCAGAAGAAGAACTGAGGCCATCTGGGTTGGTTGCTAAGAAACACTATCTTGAAGACAAGGGTCTGGTCCTTCTTTTTGCTGAGTGAAGGTCATTGCTTGCTCACTTTTTTCTATCTGTCCTCACTGATAGGGTCACATTTCTCCATTCTCTGGAAAGGTACTAAGAGGCTTTAGCTTAACCTGAACCTAAAACTCAAAACTATAGGCTTTAGAAGACATACAGGTTACAAAGTTAGTCTAACCCTTTCAATAGCATGTATCACTAAAGCATGTATCTCTGAGCTCTGAGAGATGGAGGCAGAAAGATCATGAGTGTAAGGTCAACTAAAGCACATAGTAAGATCCTATCTCAAAAAGCCATAAGAAGATATGGGGAGGAGGGGAGAGAGGAGGGAGGATGGGGAAGAGGAAGAGGAAAAGGATGGCCTCTAGGACATGGTTTTTAAGGTGATCGCCTGTGTTTTCTATCTAGTATTTCACTTTTCAGAGGAACAATGTTTTGGTTAAGCTCAGTTGTCAACTTGAATAAGTCTGGAATCATCCGGGAGACAGCATCTGGGCATGCTCACGGGGGAATATCTTGATTCAGTTAATAGAGGTGGGAAGACCATCTCCCGCCATGTGTAGCACCATTGTCTTGGTTGGCATTATTGCCTAGCTTGAGATCCTGGACTCTATAAAGAGCTGAACACAAACATCCTCATTCTCTTCTCCCTGGCAGCAGCTGCAATAGCATCAGCCACTTCAAGCCCCTGCCTGCAGGACGTCCCAACATAACGGCCTTTACCCTTGAGGACTGAGCCAAAATAAACCCTGTCTCTCGAGCTGCTTTTGTCAGGGTTTTTCACTACGGCAACAGGAAAGGCAGCTAAGGTTGACAGTATCATCAACGTGTACAAAATACAAAACAGCTCTTAGCTGATGAGAGAGAGCCATCTTCTTGTTTGTGACACCCTTGCCACAGAGAAGCCTTTACGTTTTGGAAATGCTTGTTCTGTGCCTGATGGAGCAGACCAGGGAAGAAATGTTAGGGTCATCCTAACAAAATCCTGTGAGGGTGGCCAGGAAGGTCTTAGCCGGGAAAATAAGCATGTCTACCTTCACACTGCTATAGCAGAGAAAACCAAAATGGTGACCAGTACACTCTCTAGTCAGTGAATATCTAACAAGCGCCTGTAATATACCAGGCACTGTCCTTACCCCTGTAAGCCTTACATTAGAGCAAGAGACAGACGTAGCTATGTGGTATGTTACCAAGCCACACAGCCCACATTTATGAGCAGGATAAAGCAGACTGAGGATATAGGCCGGTTGGTGACTTGGAGCTTTACTTAGGAGGTATGGCCCCTAAGAGAACATGGCATTTGAGTAAAGACTTGAGAAGGGTGACTAATGAGACACATGTAAGGAGAGGCTTCCGTGCTTGCCCGGGACCTTCGAGAACAGCAGGGGAACGAGATAAGCAAAGTAAGCAAGGAGAACTGTAGAATACAAGGTCAGGGTGGGAGGAGTCAGGGGAGAGGCAGTTCCGATAGGCTGTTGTAAAGACTGGCTCTGCTCTCAGTGAAATAAGAACTGGTGGCAGCCAATCTCAGGGAGTGACAGCAAATGACAACTCTGATGTCCAAAGGAATCACCCTGATGCTCTGTGGAAATAAACTCTGGGCAAGCAATAAAGAATATTGGTCTGATAGTGCCGCATGAAAAAAATTAATTTTAATTTTTTATATTAATTACAGTTTATTCACCTTGAATCCCAGCTGTAGCCCCCTCCCTCATTCCCTCCCAATCCCACCTTTCCTCCCTCATCTCCTCCCATGCCCCTCTCCAAGTTCACTGATAGGGGAGGTCCTCCTCCCCTTCCTTCTGACCCTAGCCTATCAGGTCTCATCAGGACTGGCTGCATTGTCTTTCTCTGTGGACTGGTACAGCTGCTCCCCCCTAAAAGGGAGGTGATCAAAGAGCCATACACTGAGTTCATGGCATGACAATTTTAAAAGCTCACCCACGTAAACGGTGAGGGTATCTCATTGTTCCGATATCTGTGCGGTGTTTTGGAGGTCTGCTGGACTAGACTGAGGCCGACTGAGCCAGCGTCATTGGCTCTGTCCCTGCTCCCTTTCCATCCTCCAACAGAAACAGCTGGGATTTTCTTCCTTCCTTCCATCCACACTTCCTTCCTCTCTAAGTTAGTGCTTTGATCTTATTGACCCCTCCTTCAATTTCTCCTAGATCCATCCTCCCTTCCCTAGCTGCCCAATTTTGCACTCTTTTCTTTTCTTTTTTAATGTCCATCAAATCCACTATGTATGGCCCATATATTCTTGGATATGTGGCCTTCCACTGGACTGTGATTAACCTATCAAGGGCTACATACACCCTTAACCAGTGCCCCCCCCCAGCAGCTGTCAATTGCCAACATTTCTCCTTGTCCAGCAGTAGGACTTGTGCCCACCCCCACTTCATGTTGGAGATTATAGACCTGTAATCTTCTTTCCATGGCTATCATTGGCGTTACATGTGTCTTTGATCTGACACTAGTGTCACACATTAAAGAAAAGATACATGCCTTGTAGCTTTGTTTGTTTCTTTTTTTTTTTTTAATCATGCAATGTAGATCATGCACAGTGAACATTTTGTGCTTTCATTTCCAAAATGCTCTAAGTCTATAAGTCGTGGTGGGACTCGCTAGGGTTTGTTTTTAGTGAAAAGTTTTTTTTTTTTTCTCCAAGACACTGACTGCCAGCAGAAAGCCATCTTTATAACTCATCCTTCCGACTTTGTTCCTCACGTTACATATCACAGCAATGTGTTCAGTTCCTGAACAGCTTGACTCTATCTCCTCAAAAGCTGAAATGCCATACTTCCAGTGTTGAGGATAAGGCATCAGGATTTTCAAAACACAAATTGCCTATAAATCTCATCTCTGGAAGAGGCAATTCTCTAAGACACGATTTTTTTGTCTTTTTGAGAGAGAGAAATACATGGCTTATTAATGGGCATACTTGAAAGCCACATCTAAATATTATGACAGAATTAGAGGAAACTTACAAATATAGCCAGATAATAAATAAGGAATGCATTTCCATCGGTTTCTTTGCGAGCATCTCCAGCTTTCCACGGTATCACTAACCCCCGTCTGGAATGCTGGATGTAGAAATGGAGAAAATGCCCTGTGGTTCAGTTCACCTTCTACCCAGATATCCAGAACTCCCTGACCTCTCCCTTTATTACCAAAGACGTAATTAGGAGTTAAGTCCTTTAAGTTCAGGAAGGATATTAATGAGGAAAAGCAACCAGCTATACAGAGAAGTTCATCTGTAGTTCACACTCCACTGTTGAACCACATGTGGATGCCCTGGACTAGACCTACCTTAGACTACAGATTGTCACGGGGTAAAATAATACTAAATTATTAATATTTTCTGTTTGAGCTATGAAAAAAAAAAGCAGCATTGCATCCCTTCTCCATGAAAGTGGTGGGGCACTGGTATACCAAATGCCTCCTGGTATTACTCATGAACTGCTCACATTTTGAGAAACAGGCCAAGAAGTGGCAAGCAAATCCAGCCTGTTCCCTTGCCTACCACAAATCAGTCCACACCGAGTACTGCTGATGGATAGCCTGGGATAAAGTATGTGAGACAATCCATTTGAAGGGAAAACACTCCTAATAATTTTCAGTCTGCAACACCCAGCTCTGCCAACAAGCCAAGTGAGTTATAAGAATGATGAAACAAGAGCAGCCATAAAAACAGTGACCTGTCCACATCAAGAAGAGAAAAGACTCCCGACTCCATTTGGCACTCGATGAAAATGACCTCTACTTATCACACTGTTCCCATGGCAGCTCCTCCCTCTGACACCCACTGGACATGTGGAAATGGAGCAATTACTAGCACCTCTCCAGACAGCACTTTCCAAGCACTGACAGTAGCCCTAACCTCAAGAGCGCTTGCTCCAAGGGGCACGCTTTCCTCCCTCCTATGTAATTAGTCCATCTATGCATTTCCCACTCCGCACTGATCTTCTCAAGGACAGCACAGCAGGTCAAGTTCAAGTGGATAGCTGAAAGTGGATAGCACAGCCGAGTAAGACTGCAGGGACCCCCTCCGTGGGGAGCAGCCTGGGCCTGAAGGCCTCTGAACAAACACGGATGCTATGGGAGGCAAGACAACATTGTGGCTGTGTGTCTCTGTGAGAAGGAGTTGTGTGTACACAGATGGGTAAGTCTAAACGAGGTGAGGAGAAAAGTAAGCAGGAGTAAAAAGACTCCGCAGTCCCTGAAGGACAGGGAGGACTATTATTTCAATATAGTTTTTCATGGAACACAGTCACAAGAAAGAAGTTACCACTGACCAGCTGAAATGGCAGTTGGTTTAAAATAGAGGAAGAAATATGGGGACAAAGCCAAGCCAAGCTGAGCTAGCACAGTCCCAGGAAGACAGAGGTGCTGGGCTGAACACCACCAGCTGTGGTGTTGTCCCTGAGTATTTGTCTTAGTTACTGTTCCATCTCTGTGAAGAGACACCATGACCAAACAACTCATAAAATAAAACATTGAACTGGGGGCTTGCTTACAGTTTCAGAGAGTTAGTCCGTGATCATCATGTCAGGAAGCAGACAGACCTGGTGCTGGAACAGTAGCTGAAAGCTTAACATCTTCATCCAAAGGCAGCAGGCAAAGAGAGAGACACTGACCCTGGCATGGGGTTTCAAAACATCAAAGCCTCCTTCCAGTGATACATTGCCTCTCCCAAGGACACATCTTCTAATCCTTCCCAAACAGTTCCAATAACTGGGGACTAAGCATTCAAACATATAAGCCTATGGGGGGGGGGCATTCTTCTTCAAACCAGCTCAACGTTCAAACTTTATTTTTTGTTTGTTTGCTTATTTGTTTGTTTTGCACCTAAATTAACAAAAGAAGATAAGGACTTGCATTCTTCATGAACCAAGTCTCCTGCTCTGTATGCTTCTGACACTTCTGGCCCAATTTCTACTCAAAATACCTTCTCCTTTCAGGATTATGGGGGGAAATGTGAAAATATATTTTGCCTGTCCCTCCTTTGTGAAGATATTGTGTGTATCCTGTGAGTACATCAGGCATTCCTGCACAGAGGTAAGATTGTCACCACACATGAAGAAAACACAACAGTGACTGCGGCACCCAGAACCACTCAGAAGCACAGCTGATCCCACCAGTAAACCATTAAAATGTGTGATTTCGGCCCTCTGAAAATAAACCAAAGGATTGCAGATGTGTGACTGAAGGGCCTGGGAACACTCAAAATGCCAATCAAGGGGACAAGAGTGTAATTTCTAAGAAACAAAACTCAACTGTGATTGTAATTGAGATAAATAAATCCTAATCAATTGCATTGTGCCCAGTTTAAGAACAGATTCTGGAATGCGAGGCAGGAGCGCTGGCATGGAGCACAGAGAGAACCCCCCAGAGCTGGGAGTGGCAGCACTGCCTCAGCCCGTCCTGAAGGAAGACTCCTCAGGGCAGGTATGAGCAAGGCAACACAGCCGGTCACCAGGAAGGACTGAGGTATCAGTCTCCTCAGGGCCTCTGTAGATAAGGAGAAACCCAGCTGCTGCAATCCCAACCCCCAGCCCTCAAGCACCCAAAGCCCCATAAATCTCACCTAATGATCTCCACTAAGATGAAGCAGGAGGAGGAAGAAGAGGAGGCGGAGCAGAAACTGGAGTAGCGACTTGAGGTGGGAGGCGGGGTGCTAGTTCATTCAATAAAATGCTCGCCATGCAAACCTAAGGGCCTGAGTTTGATCCTGAAATGCACGTTTTAAACAAAAAATGGGCTCACATTCCTTCGACCCAAGTGCTGTGAGAGAGAGAGATTTAGCAGGAGGGTCCCTGGGCTCATTGGCCAGCTAACCTAACCTCATCAGTGAGCCCCAGGCCAATGAGAGGCCCTGTTTCAAAAGCCAAGATAGGTGGTACCTGGTGCCTGAAGAATGACATTAGGTTGACCTCTTACCTCCCACACATATACTCACGCATGTGAACATGCGCACACACGCATGTAGATACTATTAAGAAATAAATACAAATAAACAAGGTAGCAAGAGCCTTTACTGGGGAACAGCTGTCCTTAACTCAATACCTACTATCCTGCTCCTTCCCCTTGAGATGATGTCACAGGGACAAAGCAACCTTATGATGATAATTTTTCCTTCCCTTATAAGGAAAAAGGGGGCTCCCAAATATCAGCCACCAGCATTAAATGTGCCTAATGGCCGTTGTGTAAAATTCAGTATAGTCATTAGACTCTTGTGACTTTAATTGGTCTTAATAACACATAAGTCAAGTCACCCTCACATCTGGCTGAGGCCAGGTCCCTAGTGAATTCACCACCCCCAAGGCTCACTGGGACTCATGAGCTGGGCCCCACATGAGAACATGGGAAATCTGAATTAAGTGTTTAACTTTGAGCCTGTCAACCAAGGACAACTCTTCCATCACCACAAAACCCAGTGAATGAATGAGTGGACAGTTTTAAGTTGCCTGTGGTGGTAGGGCATACAATTCTGTGAGAGAGGAAGAAAGGGGTCCTTGTAAGTAAAGGGCAGGGTCTTTGTTTCCCCGAATCAAAAGTTATCATTCCCTCTTTTAAAATCCAGATCCATGAACTACATCCACATAGCACAGAGGAAGTCAGCTGCACACACCTTTGCAAGCAAATGATCAAAGTACTTCATGGCTGAAGGAAGTCACTGGAAGAAAAAGAGTTGCTGCAACCAGAGCCTCGATCTGGAACACGTCTTGGTATCTCTCAGCCCTTTATGCTTCTAGAAGATGCCAGACTCTGTTGCTTATGACTCTTCCTTGGACCATTCAACCTCTTGTTTACATTCCTGTTTCCAATTCTTATCTACCTGGTTCCCGCTTGTGTAAGACTCTGAGATTTCAATGGGGCCGGCTGGATAGTCCAGTGTGTTCCTTCTCTCCCACCCCTATTCACACCCACAGAGTACCTTCACCGTGGGAAAGGACACTGGGAGGCTCCAGGGACCAGGAAGCGAACATCTCTCAGAGCGATTATTCAGCTTACTATGTGTGTCACAGCTGTGAGACAGAAACAAGACTGATGGCGTGACGGAATGGTCATGAGACTGATTTTGAGTAGCTGCACTGTAAAGCAGACTTGAGGACGGACAGCACCTCTAACCCAGGAAGGAAACTTGTCTGGAGAGACTGACATGATTCCGTATGAGGCACAGGTTGCCACAGGACGTAGCGTGGGCCAATGACTAGCCCAGGCAATGCCCAGGACTACTGCAACATAATAAAATACTGACAGAATCCAACAAACACCCTGATCCTGGCCAGGTCCACATTTTACGAGCTAGTAACTGAAAGTGTGATCATTCTGCTTAGGATTTTTGTAGGCATACATTTATCTACTTCGTTATACCTCTATCTCTCTTCCAACCCCCCAACACTAGGTAGGAGAGAAAGAAGGTTAGAAGGGGAAAGGGACATAGATTTCTTCAGACTCAGTTCCTTGGGGCATGTTCAGTCTTCATAGTCAGGATATCCAGCAGTCCAGCAAACCAGCAAGTAGCAAACACAGCAGTAAGACAAACCAACAGCAGCCTTCTTCCTCCTCAAACTCTTTTTTTTCTCTCAGGGCTCTGGCACTTATACACTCTCAGAGTCTTCAGAACTAAACGATCCGCAGCTGGCAAAGATCACGCCCCTCTCCCAGCCCACACAAAACAATCATAACAGCTGTGGAAAAACTAAAAGCAGCCCTGTATCCCACACTTGGGATTAAAACAAGAACATATTTATATAACATAACTGAGTTTTTAAAGAAACCAAAACTTTCACTACAGATTTTTGTATCTTTGTTTTGGAGTATATAGAGTGGATGTGAGTTATATTTTACTATGTGTACTTTGTAGAGGAATTTAAGCTCAGAACATGGCTACTCTGGCAAGAGATCACATCCAAAGAGCTTCTAGGCCTATGTGACCAATTGTAATACAGACACATCTTTAATCCTAGGAGACAGAGGCAGGCAGATCTCTGAGTTCAAAGACCAGCCTGGAATAGAGCAAGTTTCAGACAAAGTAAAGCTTAGGCTCAGGCATGGTGATACACAGCTTTAATCCCAGAACTCAGGAGACAGAGGTATGCAGATCTCTGTGTTCTAGTCAGTTCTGTTCCATCAGTTTGGTTGATCGAGCAAGTTGAGAGGCAGTACAGTAGAGTTGAGTTTGTGGTAGTTTAGTTTGTGGAATCAGAGGCAGTTTTTACTGGGAGAGTTTTACAGAAACAGGTTGAGGAGAGAACAAGGTAGACATAGGTGAAGACAGAAAGAGCCAGAGAAGGAGGCAGAAGATTAGAACATATTGTCAAGGTTAGTATGATGCCAAGCAGAGAAATTCAGTCAGAAGCTGAGAGAAGCCACTTTGAATTAGTCAACGTGGAGAGGAGTTTTGAGCCAGAAAGCTGAGCTGAACCAGCCATCCAGAGTTCAGAAAGAACTAGAAAGGTTTATCTTATTCAGCAGTAAGTCTCAGAGACTGAAAACATTCTAGGCCTAGATTAGATTGTACAGAGGCTAGAAGCTTCAGGACTAGGCCTAGGTTAGCAGGCTGAGGCAGTAAGCCTCCAAGATGACAATTAAATCAGGTGAATAAAAGTTACTTTAGCAGTAATTAATCACCCCTTCTCATTATCTTTATAGAGCCTAGGGCAGTTAATTATTTTAAATATTGTTAAGCAAGTAACCTGAGCAGAGGTCCTAGCTAAGGTGGTCTGAGGTGGGGAGCTCAGAGTGAGCATCCAGTGTGATGACACTTATCTGGATGCTTCCTCTCCCATGCCAGGCAGCCCCCACAACAAGTCTAGAAATTACGGTCTGCTTAATAGCAAGCTTGATCCCCAAACTAGGTCTTCCTGAATACCCGGCACTTTAAATGTTAGCCAACCATATTAAATGTCTAATTAAAGATATGTAAGATACAGTAAAAACCACAAAACTCTTCAGAGCTTAGATGATCAAGTCACCGTCCTTCGTGGCTGAGGCCCAGTCCTTAGTGACGTCATCACCCTCGTGGTCATTTTGTCTGTGTGGTCATGGTAAATTTACATAACTTCTCCGGGCCTTGTTTTCATTATCTGTGAAATACTGATTATGATATACTTACAAGTTATGAGCACAACGGCTAAAATAGAATTACAAAAGAGTTGGAGCACAGTATCTGGTAGTTACTGATACGGCTTTCTGGCCTATAAGGCGGGTAAGATAATATAGTTAAGGTTTTTGTGAGATTCGAGGCAGGTTGCTCACACTGAGCTTAGGACACGATACCAAGCACATAGAAGATACTCACTCACAATCTCCTCTTTCACCTAAGCTCCCCAGATCACTCTGAAGAGTTACCTGTAGATGGGGAACTAGAAAACTGCTGTTCAAAAGCAAGCCTTAGCCCCACCTCTCCAGTCCCTCAACCACCAGCTTCTAGTCACAGAATCATTTCTCAAATGGACTTACCACACACTGCTGCCCATAGCCCTATCCCTAAGAAGATGGGACACCATGTCTGAAGTGGGTTGGGATACTGCAGTATGAAGAGAGGCACCTTGCTAGGGACCTTTCATGAAGAGATGGTCAATAACAGAGATACAGCTTTGCCAAGTTTAAGAGGGAAAGCAGAAGGCAGGCTTTGCTAGCACCACAGAGAAGTCCATTTGGCATGTCTGATAAATGGATACCTCTCTTGGCCTTGCTTTCTTCTGTTCTGTTACCTTTTCTCAAGAAACCACACCCTCAAGGCAGCTTCTGGTCACCATCTTAGCAAACCCAGCAGACTAAAGCTTCTTTCTCCATAGTTTCAATAAGACCCCTGTACTAGATTTTCCTGGACCACAAGGGGCCCAGTGACCATGCCTATACTAGTCAGTGAGCCAAAGGGATAGCCTGGTCAGGCCAGGGAAGCATGCCTAGCCCTTGAAGCTGAGATGTGCATATTGAATGGAGAGGGCAGTGAGAGGCAGTTTCCACCTGAACCCCGACACTGGAAGCTGGTGACAGGGGTTTTCCAAAAAGAAACCACAACACCCATATGTAAACAAACTGGAGAAGAAACGTCTCAGGAGGTCTGCAATCCAAGCTAGCAAGCCCTGGAAGTATCAGGGGAGACATGTGAGGTCTAAGCAGCAATGTAAGCTGGAGTTATTGCATCTTCTGTGTATCATTAGGTAGAGGACCACATCCCATCTGCCCCCAGAGTAGTTCCTAGCATGTCCATGGTTTGTTTTCTTTACGACTCTGCACAGACCATTGTATTTATCTCAAGTAGATTACCTGAGGTTACAGCCACTTGACCTCACTGCCTGGTCATGGACAAGTGAGGTGAAAAGATGAATATAAGCTGAGATAGAAAAGCAAAAGAAAGGCGGTCTGGAGGAGAGGCTGAGAACCTTTTTGCCTGAGACACTTCTTTCTCAGACTGTGTTCTGCAACTGAGTGATTAAAATAAGAGGAAAAAAAATTGGAACCCCAAAGTCCATTACCAGATCATTGTGTGGGGTCCTGACCAAAGACTGTCAAATGAAAACTGACAGGAAGTTCCTGGTGCAAGGTGTCATGCCTCCTCATCAGTCCATGGCCCCTAAAAGTTCTGTCACCCCTGCATGGCTACTGAGTTACTTATTATGAATTAACATTATCACAGGCTTTTGGAGATAATAAGCGAATTATAACTACTAGTCTCTTTTATCCGCCACTTCATTTTAGGACTTCTGGCAGGCTCAAGAGCGTTAATCTCCCCCACTTCAGAGGCTGGTTCCATTCAAATTCTACCCATCCTATGGCTTCATGTGTTGCTTCCATGATACTTTTTGCCTCTTGCAATTCTTTTTGTCATGTGCATTTCAGCTCCTACGCTGAGGAGTTTAATCTTCTGTCTACAATTCCCAAGGCTAAGCCATCTTTTCTTCAGCATCTGCAGAGTATAATAAATGTGGCTTACATGAAAAGACAGTTCTGACAGGTTTGGCCATGTCTGCAGAACCAGCTTTTCAGGGTCAAGTGATTTTGCACCAAACTGACAGAATAGCCAAGAAAATCGGTTCTTTATTCTAATCATCCATTAAAATCATTCAAGGAGATTTTTCAGAACAGCCATGCCTCAGCCTTACCCTCAACTAATTAAACGCAAACCTCCAGGGTTGGGGCCTAAGTCCAAGAATTTTCTTTTGAACATGCAGCCAAGAAATGAACAAATGCATAGTAGATGCTGGGCCTCTCAGGGCATTGGAATGAATCTCTAATTCACCTTCCGGCTGCCGACACCTGGAGAAGACATCTGCAAAGGTCTGAGGGTATGTGTGTCCCATTCACTGCATCTTTTGTACCTGAGGATGGTAAGCATGTGAACCAGAGACTCATGAGGTTGGCTTCAAAGGAAGTCGAACCTCTGGCCTTTGTGAGGAGAAAAAAGGAGTCTGACTAGTCGCAAAGGGAGACAATGACTGATAAAGTGTGATGGATGCAGAGAAGAGAAATAAATATAAGATCACACCACACTAAATAGCCAGACCTTGAAGTGAAAATGTGAGAGGGTATTTGCTGTCCAAACTTCTGCTCCTTACCTGCATGCCCTTGGGCAAATTGTTACCCTCCCTTGTCAAGTTCAAGCACTTAGAGAGTAGCGCTTTAAGAGCTCTTTATGGAGACAATAGGCACAAGAAAGCACATAAAGCTAATTGTTGACCTATAAGAACTGAACGCCAAACAGCAGCAGAGAAGGCACATCCTCCTGTTGCCTTTACTCTCTTCTCCTTCATTTCAACTCTGTCATTTAAAGAAACAAAAGACAAAATCCTGAAAATGTACCCGGCTGGGTAAAGGATATGTTACAACTCCCTTTGTGTGCTTAAGATGAATGCTCTGGAAAGTAAGTCGATCAGAGCTGTTCAGAACTGAAATGTGTTCAGCATAAATTAGAGACCCGGAGTCTTTACAGTCTGTTAAAAAGGGGGGTAACAGCCCACAAGCTTTCAAAAATCACTCTAGATCTACAAATATACCCGTGGTTTTTTTGTCAAATTTTCTCTTTTGGTATGCAGAACAAGAAACTAGTGAGAGAAAAATGAGGTGCAAGAGGGGGTATTTCCATTGCAAAAGGACTTTGGCCATGCAAACTGGCCCATAAAAACTGAACAGGTCCCGTGATAGGGACAGGCAGAGCTAGCATTCAACGCAGCCTGGCAGTTATGCTGTTGCATTCCCTATTAGTCCTAAAACAAGGTGGCTTCAGCCTCTGGGTGACCTTCTCTTTCAGAAAGGCAGAAACTAGGAGGCAGGCTGCTTAGCTGCTCTGAGCCTAGGGAACTGGCCAGAAAGAGCCATGGTATTTGATTCCAGAGGGCACAATGAGCCTCAGCGTGCTCCTTAGGAGTGAATAGCAGTGACAGAGGCCAGGCAGTTTGTTGCATAAAAATAACAATGTGTGGATGTCTTACATGCAAACCTCCCTCCTAGATTTATTTCCAGAGAGATGACGGTTATCCTCTTTTTTCTGTTCTTTCCTTTCTCCAGTCACCATTTCAGGAAATACATTCCATGTCATTCACATACCAGTCATATACCAGTGATACAGCATTCAAGCAGCACCACTGAATTTCGTAGTCACCCACGGAGTGTGACTAGAGCTTGGATTAAGAAAGGCCTGGAATGCAAAGGGAGAGAAGACGGGCCCACATCTAAGGGCTGAGTTGGGAAGGCTTTCAGAAGGTGTCAACTGAGCTGAATTTTGAAGAAGTGGGTAAACCAGGGGAGCAAATAGAACAAGTGTATTCCAGAGGGAAGAGCATACAAACCCATCTAACCAGAAAGATCGTTCTGCTGTGGCTGAAATGTGAGCTCAGACAGAAAAACCAGGTATCGAGAGGGGTGGGCAAATCAGAGAGGATGCTACAGGTGATTATAGAACTCTGATTTTATGCTAAGATAATAGGAAGCCATTGGAAGCTGCCTTCATTATTTTTCTATTGTGTATTGTATAGATGTATGTCGATGATTATTAATATTTATTATTGATTTATCTTTTAGTTAAAATGTGGTTATTCCTAAACCAGCTGTATACCCAAGTCACCACACAGAGACTAGGATTTATTAGTGAGACTAGAGCACAATGCTGGGCAATAATTACTCCATCCTAAACCTCCAAGCTTGCATAGTTTCCTCCCATTCAGATTTCCCACATTATACTTGTTTTTTAGTTATATCTTAGGTCCAGTTCAATTCTCCTGATGTTGCCAGGTCCTCTCCTCTCTGATCTCTCTCCTAACCTTTCCTTCCACTCACATGTTTCTCCTCCCCTCCAGACCAGGATGTCCTACCCCATTCTCTCCATTGCTCAGCACTGGTTAGTTTTTTTATTGGCAATACAGGGAACAAATGGTATCATATTTACTCAACCTTGAGACAGGTGATCCTTAGAGTAAGCATCACAATGTAATGTCTGGATTGAAACCAGATAGTGGGGTAGAGAAATCAGCATATGAATGAACAACGGTAAATTATATACATTCCACAAGAACATTATACCAACAGATGTAGCACCTGTCAATAACAAATCTGATGGCCTATAGCTTAGACAGGAAATAGGAGTTGGGACATCTGAAAGGCAGACACAATTATGGGACAGAGCCAGGTGCAGGAGATTTCAGCAAGATGTGAAGAAGATGGATGCATGGTACTTTAGCACAGGTAGCCAGCCACATGACAGAGTGTAGATTAGTACGAATGAGTTACAAAGTTATGCACTAGTCAGAGATGAACCTAGCTATGTGCCCTAGGTATTTGTGTAAAAAAAATATATATATATTTTGAGTCTCATGAATTGTTATTCTGGGAGCTATGGGGCAGGAAGGAAAAATGAACTACTACGCTATTGCCTTGATGAAACATCATGACCAAGTCAACTTATAGAAGAAAGAATTTACCTGTAGGCTCACAGTTTCAAAGGGTGAGTCATGGTCATCATTGTGAGGAGCATGACAACAGGCAGTCAGGCATGGAGCTAGAGCAGTACCTGAGAGTTTACATCTGATCTACAGGCAGAGAAAGAGCACTGGAAAGCCCATGAGTCTTTTGGAACCTCTAAGCCTTTTGTTAGACAATTCTCCAACAAAACCAAACCCAATCCTTCCCAAACAGTTCCACCAACTTGGGACCAAGCCGTTCACATTCAAACTACCACGGCAGCTTTAAGAAAGATGAATAGCTAAGAACAACCAAGTAAAAGATGGAGTGGAAAACAGAACCATGAGACCTTAAGACAGAAGATAAGAGAACAGAGTACAGGGGCCAGGGGGCACTTGGTGAATCATTGAACACAAGAGAGTCAGAAGAAAATGGGGCTGAGCTCTACTGGCAGACTGGCAGATGGTGTTGAGAAAGAGATGGCCTGGAGGAAAAGTGTGATTGGACAGGGCTCAGTGACTTCAATTATTGCATTAGCCACAGGCTAGCTTCCATCAGCAGGTAAATTTGAAGACCTTAATGGGGAAGAGAGGCTTGAGAAAGGCAAGCAGAAGCCCAGAGAACCAGATAGGCAGGAACACTTGTGAAATAATACCCTGGCCAACGCCAAAAAGCCTAACTGTAGAACAAGAGGGCTTACAGAGATGGAATCTGAAAGCTGGATAAGACCTTGAAAGAAACCCTTTCAGACCCATAGACACACTGCTGCGGTTACCATTGACTGGACACACAGAAGGTGACACAAAAGCCCTGGGCTTTGAGTGACTGATGTCTCTCATGACTCTCCTCATTTCCCAAATAAGCAGTTTCCTAGCACTTGAAGGCCCAAGGCAAAAGCTTAGTCAGTAAAGGAGACAAGTTTTATCCTCCTTCTATCTGACTACAGAGCCCTCACTCTTGGCTAATCTAACGTGGTCTAACATTGAGTACCCTTTTCAATAAAGGAAAACCCTGTTCTGTCTTGTGTTCTATGCCCAGAAAGGAGGTTGGTTTTTCAAACACAGACAATAAGAAACTTAATGATTTGGAGACTTAGAAGCAAAGAACATTAAAATCACACCACATCCACAGCCTGCCTGTGCTGGGGGCAGCAAGGACAGCATGGATACCAACAATCCAGTCCTTCCTTCAAGTTCTGACAAGTTGACACTGACCTTACTCTACTCCATGCCATGTGAAAAAGAATTGAGCTGGATGGGTGGTCCAGGGACTGAGGTGCCTCAACTTGAAAGTAAGAAGAAACTGTACCAAACCAGCTTGTTTTCTTCACTGAATCATTAAAAACCAACTGTGCCCTTTCAATTCTTTGACAGAAGACACAACAGGTTTCATATCCCCATGTACCCAGTGAAAATCTATGTCTCAGCAGGAAGGTCTGGTCTGGGACCTGGCTTTGTTTTCACAGTTTTCAGTGCTTACATATAGGCTTAGAGGGAGAGGTCTTTCTGAGGGGATCATGCCAACACACTCTTCTGCAGTACACAGGAAGAGGGGTGTATTCCTCCTGGATTCCACATAGCTCACTGGATCCTGTCACCTCTGGAATGAATATATCCTCTCCACTCCATCCCTCTCTCCTACTCACTCTCCTTCCTTCTTCTCCTCTCTCTCCTTCTCCCTTTTCCCTCTCTCTCTTTTCTCCTTCTCCCTCTCCCTTCCCCCCTCCTTCTCCCTCCCTCTCTGTCTCTCTCTCAGAGAGAGAACTTTTTTTTATAACACACCCCTATTGCCTTATTGAAGAGTGCAGTGAAGCAGAAAACAAATGCAGAAAGTGACAGACAACACAAGCATTCGTCCAATTAGCAATAAGAAAATTACAAGCAGCAGTGCTGACCACTCATGTTGAACAACCTGCTCGGCAAAGAGCCTTGTTACATGTCTCTCTGATCTGGGACTGTTCATGCCATCACTAACCAGCCTGCCTTCCCCAGCATTTTAACACCATGGCCCTACTCTCCTGGCGGTGATGCAGGGCGTGGAGCCATTGATAGTTTTGATCCAGGCACAAACTACCGAGCTATTTAGAAGTAGCCTCTGCTCCATTTTAATATTTTTAAAATCCAAATATGCCACAGGCTCAAGACAACTGTGGTAGCATTTCCATGGCCTCTGAATGGCAAACTTGCTCATGGCCCTTCATACTGTTATCATCTTAACTAAATTAAACATGTATTTTCAAGATGGTTATTGAAGTTCAATGATGTCCTTAAGGTTATCAAAATGTTCTTCTACATATTGACAACCAATGAGCTATTTTGTCTAAAAAAAAAAAAAAAAAAAAAAAAAAAAAAGGACTAGGTATAAGCATGTGACTTGCAGCATGCTATGGCAGTCATTATCTCTAGAGTGAATAAGAGGCAAGGAAGAAAAGAAAGGCCAGGAACATGGTGAAAGCTCCCACACACACACACACACACTGAGCACATTAGGACCTTTAAATTTTTAATTTCACTTTAAATACAATGAAATATATGCTGTTAAAAGTCTTTAAGGAGTAGAGTTACAAAAAATCAAATTAAAAATATTTAAATGACTACTTGTGGCCTAGAACACTGTGCTAAGAGGGTGTCATAATTCAATGGTTGTTCACACAAGGTTGGGCTATGGTGGTGTAAATAGAAATGGAGACAAGTGGCCACATCTGAGACATGTTTTATTAAGCTAGAATGCACAGGATTTGTGGACGGAGGTATGAAGAATGTGTGAAAACAAGAAACTAGGAGTGATTCGCTAAGTTTGGGTTGAAACAAAGGACTCAAGAGAACACTCAGACAGTGTCTGGAGTTCAGAGGAATGAACTGCAAAGGACCTATGGAATTGGGAGGCAGTGACTTGTGGATGCTATTTAACAGCACTGACTTTAAAATCAGAGGATTTCATATAAGGAAGAGTGTGTGTAGATCTGGGTGTGCTGATGCAGACCTGTTATCAGAGCATTCAGAAGCCTGAGGCAGGAGGACCGTGAGTTCCTGCCCAGTCTGTATAATGAGACCTTATCTCAGATCCAAAGAGTATGTACAAGGTGAGGGACATAACACCAGGCTCTATGGAACTGAGAGATTCTGTAGAGGTCTCAGCCAAAAGATGTCAGCCAGAGACAGTAATAAACAAACAAACAAAAAGAGCAGCAAAGCATGAGTCATCAGTGATAGCCACATCATCTAAGACTTCAAGACATTGCTGTCAGGATGAAGCTGGCCTCAATGTCAGTCACCGTGATGAGAGCCTCTTCTGTAACCTGGTACAGGTAGGGACTAGATGGGGAGCTCTGACTGACCAGGGATTAAGCCACAAAGAAATGGAGACAGAATGTGGAGACAACAGTTGCGTGTCATTGACTAGAAAGACACTCAAAAACACAAGAATGATAACAACTGAAATAACTAACCAACTTATTTGAGCTTCTACTAGGAACCACCAATATTCTCTAACCTCTGTAAGAGCCTAGCACAGCAGACATCACTTATTCTATCACTAAACTTACAGAAATGCAGTGAAGAATATGTAATATGTAAGTTCAGTATATAAATTTTCTATGTTCTATAACAAAATTTTCAGCTTAAAAACATGCACATTTATTCTTGCACAGTTTCTGTGGGTCAAGAAGCCAGGAATGGCTGAGCAGGACCCTCACGAAAGCTGTAACCAACGTGTCAGGAATGGGTTCTTGTCTGGAAACTCAGCTGTGAGATTGCAACATCTAAACTTCCTCAGACTGACAGTAAACTCTATCCCCTGTGGCTGTGAAGTCAATGGAGGCGGCAAGACAGCTAAGGATGGAGAGTGTTGTATAATGGAACTAACATTATGAAGAAGTGACCTCACTGTTAACACATGATGTAATCACAAGCTTGACATATCCCATGGCCTAGAAATAAGTCACAGGACTCAACTGCGCTCAAGGGAAGGAGGTTGCACGGTTGTACACACACCAAGAGGCGGGTACTGACACACTTGGGATAACGAGTCAGCAGATCTGTTTTGATTCTAATACCTACTTTTTTTTTTTATCTGTTTGACTATGTAGAGCCACAAATATAGGAACAAATTTCTACAAACATAGGGGCTTTCTGGAAAATGTAATCCACTGGCTATGTGGTCGCTGTCACTCAAGATGCCCACAGTTAAGTGAGGCAATCATCTGAAGACATACCCGATAGATATGGGAAAAAGATAGCATCAGGCAGCAAGATGAGGTGAAAGAGGTTATTTGATTTAGTGGCATTCAAGGTGTTCTTCAACTTTATGGTTCTTTCTGGTTTTTAAAGGCATTATCACAGGATCAAAATAATTACGCAATCAAGAGAAATCTCCAAGATGAAGCTCAGCCCCTACACTTGGATAAGAAAATGAAGTTGTTTCCTACTCAGTTTAAACCATTGGTGAAGGAAAGTGAATGCGCAGGGTACCTATCATCAGGAAGTTTATAATCTAATTGGATCACAGCGGTTATATATGTATATTTATATTATATATAACAAAATATACAATAAACGCATCCTGTTTTATTTGTCACTTTGCTATGGCCAAAGGCCTAATAATAATAAAGGCCTTGAGGAAGGGGAGGCGTACCTTAGTTCACAGTTCAGGGGTGTGGTGCATGGCAGGGAAGCCATGGTGGAGGGAGCTTGGCACAGGCGATCACATTGCTTTCACTACAGGGAGCCTAAGTGACAGCAGGCAGCTCTCCTTCTCAGTCCTGGGCCCAGGCTCGTGGAATGCTGTCACCCACAGTTAGGCTGGGTCCTCCCACCTCAGTAAGCCCCTAGATAATCTCCCACAGGCAAGCCCAGCAGCTAACCTAAGATAGAAAAATCCCTCACAATGTGCCAAGAGGCTAACCTAATCTAGATAATCCCTCACAGCCATGCCCAAAAGCTTATCTCCTAAGTGAGTCTAGAGCCTGTGAGGTTGCCAGTCAGTATTAACCATTGTGTGTCCTGTAATGAAGTTCTGTTTAAAATACCCCCCGCTATGCAACAGGTTCAGGAAGGGCCACCAGTTGTGAGAGCGGATGAAGGGCTTCTTATCAGAACAGTGGACTTCTGAGCTTTAATGCCAACCCATGGATCCTTAAGCCTTTTACATCCACTCATTCAGCCAGGAGCTATTAAAGTACAGTTGCTCCTTGGACAGGTCTGGATGGAGCCTGAATCCCTGCACTTTCTGGCTGTAGATGATCCTCACTCGTGGCCCTCATCTGCTGTCAAGCATCTAATGGTGCAATTAGATAAGGTCTGGAAATAGCAGCCCGCTTTTCTAGCCGTCTCCACCTTGTTCTATCATCTGCTTTCTAAAGTATGGAAGCAGGAGGCCTGTTTGAGAAGAGACCTTGTGACTGCTGGATTCTTACCCGCTTCTATCACAAGCCCAGCACAGCTCCTGAAGAGAAAAGATGCCTTTGAGTTAACCCAAAGAATTAATCTGCTGCTTCTCACCTACGATTTATACTCACTAACCTCCCCTTGTGAGAAACACAAAATTATTTCATCTACCCCTACAAGAACTGAATAATACAGAGTAGAGTGTGTTATTAATCAGAAACTGTGGCCTTGATCCTCTTAATATAATAGGACAGATTTTAATGAAAACAGAGTGGAAGTAGGCAGGGAAGAAGCTACCAGAAGGAGAAATAGAGATGAAGGGCATAAAGGCAAGAGTTAGGAAAGTGCCTTAATGTCCTTGCTCCTTCAAGATGGCAACCAGACCCAGTCTGGATAAGAGTAAGTCACGGGAATGCTGAATCGATAGTCCTTCAAAAGCTTTTTATCTATCAAACTACCCATCCATCCATCCATCCATCCATTCGTATGAGTCCTTCAGGGACTTCAAAGATGTTGGAGGCCAGGATTTAAAGCCACTGACTCCCAAACATGGAAAGAAAACTGACAAAATGCAAATTAATAGATATTTATTGCCAAAATGTAGCAGCATTTTAACCTCACTAACTGTTCAGCTTCATTTTCCTAAGAATTTCATTACATCTGAACTCTATTTGTGGCTTCTGCTCACCTTGCAAAATCTCCTGAGCAAACAGGATGATTGCCAAGAAATCACAGCAAATTGCCAATTAAGTAAGTTTCCAGTGGCCAGTTATTTCTAACTGTTCCCACAAACCCCCTTTTCTTACTTTAGAGGGAAACATGATTTTAATTCAGGCTTTGTGTGCATAAACCTGAATAGCATGATGTGAGATCGGAAAGCTGGTAGTGACCTCGCAATATGGCTGAGTCTTTGTGGGGAACCATAAGCTGAAAGGGAGAGAGGACTCAAATGACGATTAACTGTCAGGTGCCAATTGCTCGATCTAATAGTCGACTCAAAGCAGTCAACTGATCACAAGTAAATGATTCACTCACTCTGTAGCACTGAGAGAGGTGCCAGGTGCCAGGTGCCAACTCTTGGCAAAGCAACAGAGAGCAAAATCATAGCCATACTTTGAACTACAGTTTGCTAAGCCTCTCCTACCCCACCCGCTGGGAAAGAACCAGGTAAGCTTTACTGAAAGTGGATGGAATCTCAAAGCTACTCTCGTTACCTCCCGAAGAATGAAGGGAACCTCACTTTAACTAAGGGCCTACCCTCCGGTTTTCAATGCCCCGCCCATGATCTTATGGAGTCCTCCAGCAGCTCTGCCAGGTCATTTTCATTTTAGCCATAACATACCTTTCAGGAAACTTTGTCAGCCAGATGGCTAACCTGTGGCCAGGTAGGATCCCAACCTTGGCCTGTCTAACCTCACACTGCAACCTTTTACTCTGTGTCCCAGTTATTTTTCTATGTGAAGAGACACTGTGACCAGGTCAGCTTATAAAATAAGTCATTTAATTTGGGGCTCAGTTACAGAGGGTTAGAGTCCATGGCAGGGAACATGGCAGCAGGCAGGCATGGTGCTGGAACAGCAGCGGAGCGCTTACATCTTATCCACAGGCTGGGGGGTTGGGTGGGGGGCTGAGCCAGTTGTGTGCTGTTGAAATCTCAAAGCCCACCCTCAGTGACACACCTCCTCCAGCAGCGCCAGTCCTCCTAATTCTTTCCCAAACAGCCCCACCCAGCATTCAACTATATGAGCTTCTGGGGTCGTTTTTTATTCAAGCCGCCACATTCTGATACCCTTTCTGAGGGAAGCCTATTACCCTCTTATGACGCCTGGAAAGCTCTGCAAATTGGCGTGTTTGGTGACTGTGATGAGGTACTTTGTCACACCCCCCCCACCCCACCCCCGGCGTGGTAATTCTCTGGCTCCCTGAGAGAAGCCAGATGGTGACCTCGAAGGTTCTAGATGTACTTTGTCCCTGTCCTTACTTACAACTTCCTTAAATATCCCTCTGTCTGTGTCATCTGGTCTTGAAAGCCACCGCCACTGCCCTTTCTAGCACCCGTTAGGCCTTCAGATGGCCTCACTGTTGCTGAAGCAACTTACTGGCTTCGGCTCTGAGCTCAGACACTCCCACCGTGCATGGTTGCTTTCCTCTCCCAGAACCTCTTTAACAGCTGCTGCTCCTCCCATCCCCAAGCCAGGCTCAGGCCTGAGGGTCCCTGCACTGCTCCCAGTCAAGCTGCTCAGCCAGCAGCTACCCTTCTCCCCTCCCCCACACCCATGAGTTCACTGAGCCGATCTCTAAGGCAACTACACCACCAGTCTGTGAAGACTCTTCACAGGCCACAGGGAAACAGTGCTCAATCCTCACACTTACCTCTAGTGACCAGTTTGGAGGTAAGGGGAGGGTCTTTACAAATGAGTAAAAAAACACAGCATTATTTGCTTAGTTTTCTAACACAATAATGGACATTTTCCTCCTGGTTACCTAAGATGAAATCAGCTTTCTGGTC
>NW_026596120.1:5597319-5701910 GCF_907164565.1 Psammomys obesus
GTGTGTGTGTGTGTGTGTGTGTGTGTGTGTGTGTGTGTGTGTGTGCAAACATTCACACATGCCACCATGCATGTGTGGAGGTCAGAGGACAACTTACAGGAGCAGCTTCTCTCCTTCCATCATGTGGGATCAAGCACCTTCAACAACTAGGCCATCTCATGGTCTTCCTGCGTAATCTTATTGTACTATGCTGTGTATGTCGGCCATTGTTGATGAACTATTACACACGTGTGTGTATGTCTGTCTCTCTCTCTGTGTAGCTCTCTTCCTGTCTCTCTCTTCATCTCTCCCTGTGCACCTCCCTCACCCTTTCTCTGTCTCTCTCTCTGTGTCTCTTTGGGTGTGTCACTCCGTATGTCTGTTTCCCTCTGTGTCAGTCTGTCTGTCTCTGTGTGTCTCTCTGTGCCCTTCTGTATACCTCTCTAATGCTCTCTGTCTCCCTGTCTCTATGGCTCTCTGTGTGTCTCTGTCTCTTTCTCTCTTCCTCCCTCATCCCTCCCTTCTCCCTCTTCCTGCTTTCCCTCTGCCCTCCCTCCCTTTCCTCCCACTAGCTCTCTCTAGCAGACATTATACCAGTTGCCCACTCCCCTTGTCTTCACTGGGTCTGAAACCTTCACTTCCAAGTTTCCTTCCTGCTGGGCAGATTTGACTGGCCTCATCCTGTCCTTCAGCTTCCCCATCATCATCCTGGGGTGGAGTTAGGAGGCCTTAAGTAGTAGAATCAACCTTCAAAACAAAAGGTCTCATAAGTCTCATCCTTTTAATTCCTTATGGTTTATTCTTGTAAGCTATCCTACATATGAGAAAGCTAATTTTCTTCCAGATGGAGAGCCTGTTGTACTCACAGATTATTAAATAAACCATTCTTCTGCTACTGAAAAAAGAAAAAAAAACACACACCACATTTTCATATTCAAAATTCTCATATAGAATGGGGTCTATTTGTAAATTGTCCATCTGTGCTCTGATCTGTACAGCTACCCTCTGCCTTTACACGTAGACTCGCGATGGTACTTTTAGTACATTAATACCCAGCCAAGCAGCTGCCTCTTCATTGTGCAGCTCCTCGCATACTTACTGGCTGTTCATGGGCATGTTTCTTCACATGAAGTGTAAGATAACCCCTTTAGTTACTGTATCAGAGTCTATGTTAGAAGGCCAGGTATTTCCTTATCGTTCTGAGATTGACATTTGTTACAGTATTAGCTCTGCCCCTGCAGAGTTTTACATTTCTCTGCTCCATCAGATGTCAGTTTGAATCCTTCCTATCATTCATATAAGTCCTATACTTTCTTTTAAATATTTTCTTTAAAATGTTGGTATTACAAAAGGAGCATTTTCCTAGTTCTCTTTCTAAAACTATCTTTAAAAACTGATTTTATTTATTCTTTGAGAGGCTCATATAATATATTTTGATCGTATTATTTCCTCTCCCCCAACTCTCCTCAGGTCCACCCGAACCTCCATACACACCCAACTTCATGTCTTTTCTCTGTCTTAAACACACACACACACACACACACACACACACACACACACACGAGCTGGATTCGTGTGAACTTAGAGCCTGAAGTATGGTTAATATACCTACTGTCACTTCATTTTTAAAAAAACTGATTTTTCTCTCTCCATCAGTTATCAATTACCAATAGCTTCTTGTATAGTAAGACTTTGTGTACACTTCGCCTCCGACATGCTGGGGTTGGTTTTGTTGGAGTTGAAATTGCTCATGCTCACAGTCTCCTTAGTTCATATAAGCCACCTGCCCTGTTGTATCTGGAAAACGCTCTTTCCTTAAAGTCATCCACCACATCTGGCTCTTACAGTCTCTCCACCTCCTCATTGCTTGGATCCCTGAGCCTTGAGGGCAAGGGTTTGCTAAAGATCCCATGTAGGGCTGAGCACTCCAAAGTCCTTCACAGTCTGAAGATTGTCCGGTTGTTGGTCTTTGTGTTGACTATGATTCGTTGTAAGAATAAGCCTCTCTGGTGAGGGTTTGGAGATGCTCTGATCAGTGGGTATAGAAATAATTGAATCGTGAGGAGTTGTTTTCTTGCTATGCTCATTTGGCAGAACAGCCATGGTAGGTTTTCTCCTAGGGCCCATCACCGAAGCTAAACCCGGGTTCTTGGGCTCACTAACAGTGTGAGGTATGGGTTCCATCTCATGGAGTGGGCCTTAAATCCAAGAAAAAGGTTACTCTAGTAGCATTTGCGACACTATTGTATCCATGGGCTTAGCTTGCCAGACAGGTCCTTATTGTAGTTCAAAAAAGTTCGCTGCTAGGTGAAACGTGACACTAGCGATTACTCTGCTCCTCTGGTAGCGAGTATAGCACCTTCCAGGACTAGGAGCTACCGAACAGCAGTGAAGCTTTAGGTGGAGTACCAGCTAGATTTGTTCTACGACATGAGTATGTGGTATCCTCAGCGACCGTGTCTTAAATGTCAGATTGTGGAGGGTAATCCACAGCATTGACAGTAATACCCTGTAAATGTTTGGGGTAGTTAATCCATGGAAGCCCTTTGGACAGTGACTCAAAGAAATGTAACCCATTACCTGTGTTTGGTGTTTTATTTGGTAGCATGGGATGTCTAATTGGGCATTGCTCCACCGCATGACATGGCACCTCCATTTAAGTTTCTACAGCGGCAGGTTTCCATACGGCTTTTCAAAAGGCCTTGTCAGCTACCAGTCTCTATATTCTCTCCTCTACCCTTCCCTCCCCGCCCCCCCCATTTAATCCTCCTGTTCTAATTTTCCCTTTGCCCCTTTCTAACACTATATCCCATCCCCTCTTCCTTAGAAGATCTTCCCCTCCCACCTAGCCCCTCATCATCCCTTACCAGCTACTTAACCTCTGTGGGTGTTCTAAACAAAGCACATGTACCTTAAGTTTAAATGCTAGTATCACATGGGAGAGAGAACAGTTTTTCCATTTTGAAGTTCTTATTCCTAGGAAAAACTTGTTCCTATAATTAAAAAATTGTCTTAATTGTTCTAGAAATGCTTAAAGCTCAGCTTTCTTTGCTTTTCTAGAGATGGAATCACATGATCAGTTTAGCTTGCTTTTCCAGTGCTTTTACGAATTATTTTATTGTTTTCCTGCATACATTCGCTAAAAACCTCCAAACAATATTGAACAACAAAGGCAATTTATTGCATGACTCTTTCATTAATAGATTTTGATTGATCCACAACATTTTAATATCAGAGTACTTATTTCAGTACTTCCTGCTCCGATCATGTGGTTTCCCTTAATTGGTAATATGGTAAACAATACTGATAAATTTCCACATATCCAATCCCTCTGCTTTTCCTATTAGCTACTGTGCAGTTCACTTGTTAGATTTTTTTCAGGTTTGTTGTTTTTTTGTTTTGGTTTGTTTTTGGTAACTTTCTATACGAGTTGCTTTTCTCATCACGGTGACTAAACTCCTGACAAAAGCAGTGTAAAGAAGAAATTGATTTTGGTTTGTGGTTCCGGAAGGGTTGGAACTCTGGCAAATGTCTCCCTTTTTCTTTTCATTACCCCAGGGTTCCTCATTCAGGGTGAGTCTTCCCTGTGGCTAATACTCTCTGGAACATGACCACAGACACATCCTAGAAGACCCTGGATCTAGTAAAGTTGATTATGAGATCAGCCATCACGTTTCATTTTCAGCTTCCATGTTGTCCATACATTTGTGCTATTGAGTAGGAACTCATATTGGTGTCAGGATCAACTACACTGTCTTTATTAAGTGAATTTGAGAGATTTTCACCTTTTATATGATATTTGATAGTTTTCTGGTGTTGTTTTTGTTTTAAAGATGACTACTATTTCATCTTAGACAAAAAGCAAGGAAGCCATTTTTCTTTGAAAACAAAATGTGAACTTGTGAAATTATCTCACGCTGGTCTTTTAAACCATATATTTCATTCTTCCACAATGATTTTTATTCAAAGTTTCCATCTCTTATTAGGTCATTTTTGGCAAACTGTATTTTTTTTCTAGAAGATTACTGTTTTCTTCTGAATCAAGTAAAGAAACAGTGGACTCCAGGGCAAGCCTAGCCCAACATCTCCTTTTCTACAGTTACTGAGCAGAATCTGATTTATAAATTTTTAAATGCTTGAATTTGAAATGGCACTTAAATGCCAGCATAATATCCTCTAGTTCACAATGTCTAAAATTTTTACTACACACAAGTTTGCCAACCCATATTCTCAATTTTTGAAGAGCTTGCCAATGAGTTATATGAGATGCTCCTTTGTGGTTTTTTCACCTCTGCTTTATCTGTTTTCCCTCTTTCTTTACCCCAGATCTAGTATGTATTGTCCTCACTCTCTTTGCCAGACTCCTGAAGACTTTATAAATCTATTGCTGGCTTTTGCAAGAAACTGGTTTTTATAATTACGTATGCAAGCTTCTCCCGCTTCTCGCTCTTATTAACTGTAGCATTTGGCTGTCTTATCACATTTCATCATGATTTTGGACCGTTTTGAAAAACAAAACACTCTCACATAATCTACAACATAAGGCCTCCTTTTCACTTTGTTTACTTGGTATATCTTGGAAGAAAAGTTTCAGATTCATCTAGACATAAGTTTTGCTCTTATTTCCCTCATGCATCCATAAAAGGAAAATGTGAAACTGCTCTGGATGCTTCTAAAATGTCTTCTTCTCAGAGGAAGACAAGCTCTTTCAAGTCACAGTGGACGTAGCCATCGGCGTTTCTTTCTGGCCACGTGTTGTTCCTCACTGAGGCCAGGCAGTACTTCTTGGAAGGGTGTCACACCAGTTTGTTCCTGCTCTTTCTGCAAGCTTCCACATTGCGCATCTCTTAGTGGAAATGTCACTCAGAGTATTTCAGACATCAGCCAGCACTAAACGCTGCTCACAGTGTTTAAGTGGCTTTTTGACTGGTGTGTTGAGGGATTTCGATTGGGTCAGCCAAAGAACAATCAAGTTCTTACACGCCTGGGCAGTAACAATGAGGCCACACAGTTAGTTACAAGACCAGTAACAAAGGAGCCACACAGTTATGTGACCAACAGAAATTGAGGACACATCCTAACTGCAGATATGCCAAGGTAAAAAGTCAAGTGTGCCTTTAAGTGGATGAAACATGGTAATCCTCACTTCCATCTTATTTTCCACTGTTTAATATTTTTGCTATTTTAAGGAAGTTTTTGTCTTCTCCCTATCATACTGCTGAGAATATTGAAGGGTATGAATTTTTCCATGACAACAGCTTCCGCCGTGATTGTTGTATTTCATATAAATTATTATTCTTTTCATTGCGTTTCAATAGATTTCAAATTCAGTTTTAATTTGCATTATACCAAGCATTATCCATTTATTCTTATTCTCCTTCAGCTCCTGTTTCTGGGACTTTCCAGTATCGGCTTATGATCAGGTTGGGTTATGCTATATGATTCACCTTGTAAAATCTCCACCACAAAAGATAAGATCAGCCCAGACGTTAGCTCAGGGGTAGAAACTGTTGAGCGCACAGTGAGCCCCGAGCTTACGTTTGAGCCTAGCACCAAAATATTTCTTTAAAGTGCTAAGAAGTCCTCTGAGGTAATCATATGTCACTAACTTCATAGATTCTTGTTGATGTATAATATTTATTCAAGGAAAATGAAGGAGATCAAAACATAATAGGCTAAAAAGTTAAATCAGCTTAGTAATGGCTCCATTCAGTTCCTTCCTGTCTTACTTTGACTCCACTAGTTATGAGAAAGTGGGAGGGAAAGACAGTTGCAAGTTCTGGGTTCTGATAACGTGGGGCCCGAAGAGGAGCTGCAGAGGTCAGCTGAGGTCCTGTGCAGTTTCAGGATGCTGTGTCCTTCGATGGGAGTGGCTGAAAACTGCAGAGAGGAGACTCACCATTTTCTTTTCCTCCTGTGCTGGAGGCACAGTATGTGTGGTCCGTGAACATTCCGTGACTTTTGTGCATCTTGATAAATATGGTTTTTCTTCACTTTATAGTTTTTTTTAATGCAATGACGAGGTACAATTATTCGGGGCTGTTTCTTCTCTCTTTCCCTATTGCCTTTCTCACCAGCAGATATTGATCTAAAACAAATATAGATTTCACCTCTAGACTTGCCTGTGAAAAGCACCTCATATTCCTGCTCTTGGCTTTCTGTTTTCACGGGGGCTGTCTTGAGCCACAGTTTAGTCTAATTCGGCTGTTGGTTAACGCGCTCACGAAGAGCCCAGGAATACTTCCTCCGTGTAGCTACTCCCCTAGAAAGTGTGACCTTTAAATGTCACCGTGGCAAAGAAAGAAGACTTCTAGAGGGCCATGCAGGAACCATGACTATAGCCAAGTATACTTCTGCCTGCATCTCATGGCCAAAACCCAAGTTCAATGCCTCACTAACCAAGGAAGGGTCTTGGGAAAAGCAGTTGTCATTTTGCCACTGATGGCCTGACCCAGAAGAGCATTTTCCAGTTCTCAACTGCTGGAGACAGTTCTTAACAACACAATGCTGTGTGTATGTGTGTGTGTGTGTGTGTGTTGTTTTATGCTTATTATAGCTCTCTTTGCAACAGCTAAGACATGGAAACAACCTACATAAATTAATCATTTTTCTTATTCTTATGGCATCGTACATATCAGAGGCAATGTCGGGGGTATTTTCTTTAGCTCCCAGTTTCATGGTAGCTTAGGCATGGCAGCAGACTTGGAGGCGGGCACATTAGTTCTGGGTTCGTGGCTCACAACTAGGCACCTGAGAGGCAGCAAGAGGACTTGGTGTTGGAACTAGAACGGGGCTCTACCCCATGAGGCCCACTGCCAGTGACTTTATTCCTCCAGGGAGCCTCACCCCCCACTCCTTAAAGGTCCTATAACCTCCCACTGCAGTGTCACCAGCCTGGAGCCTACTGGTCAAACATGTGAGCCCATACGGCACATTTCCTCAAAGGACTAACTGTAGGTGTCCATCTGCTGATGAACAAATAAAGAAAAATTTGGTGTGTGTGATCAGTGGACCACAATTCATCTGTTTTCTTAAAAGAAAATGTTGTCATGTGAAGTGCCATGGATGGGACTAGAGACAAAAGACAGGCTGTGCATGACCTCAATTCCTTGTACAATGGGTGAAGAGTCAACCTCAGAGAAGCTGGGAGTAGAATGCTGACTGTCAGAGATGGGGGGCATGGGACAGAGAAAGTATGGGAAGGTAAACAGTGGACACGACATTACTGTTAGGAAGGAGGAGGAAGTGCTGATGTCCCAGTGTTAGTACGACGGATAGCAATTACCTGCTACATATCCTCTTAAAAACTTAGACAAATGGGGTTTTAAAGAACAGATGAGTTTTGAGGAAATAGGTTTGTTTATTATGACTCTGACTTGCTACAAAATGTTTGCATATACTGAAACATGATGTGGTACCCTACTAATGTATATAATTTTGATATGATTGTGCATGTTTGAAAAGAAAATATATTCAATTTTAGGAGACTAAGGAAAAAGATTTCCGCTCCTGTTTGCTTTGAAAGTACTTTGTTTTGAAAGCAGAAAATGGAAAAATATAGTTTTACTTACCTAATTGTTTATTTAGCTGTTAACTTCTAATTTTTTTTAACTTTCCTCAATAATGCCCAGTATTAGCTTGGGTATCTCATATTCACAATATTCCATATTCATCAACTCTTCATATCCATTGGTTTCCTCTTACAGGAATTCAAACTACCTGAGTCAGAAATATTCTGGGAAAATACTGTTCTACAGTTCCTGATGTGACTGTGTAGTTAGGGGTCTTAATGTACTTTCTATTACCATAATAAAACACCATGATAGAAAGCAACTTAGGGAGGAAAGGCTTTATTTGGCTTATACATCCCAATCACAGTCTATCATGAAGGGAAGTCAAGCCAGGAGCTCAAGGCAGGAACCTGAAGGTAGAAACTGAATCAGGGGCCATGGAAAAACACCGCCTACTGGTTTGCTTCCCCTAGCTTGATCAGTTACCTTTCTTATACAAACTGGAACCACCTTCCTAGAGTGACACCGTCTGCAGTAGGCTGGGCCATCTCATAGCAATCATTAGTCAAGAGAATATCCCACAGACTTGCTTACAGGCAAATCTGATGAAGGCGTTTTCTCAGCTGAGGTTACCTCTTTTCGGATGACCCTCTTTTCTGTGTCAACTTGACATAAAGCTAACCAACACCTTAGGACTGTGCTGTATTGGTCACTCCATATTAAACACGTACAGACTTTTTCTCATGATTATACCCTAATCCATAGCATAGAGTGACAATTTACACAGCATTCACATTGTATTAGATCGTTATGGTGATATATAAATAATAAAAAGAATACAAGACGTATACACAGGTTATTCACCAGTACGGCAGCATTTTAGACAAAGGCTCCACATTCTCTGCTGAGTTCTCTCTGCCTTTCTAAAGAGTCTTCTTTGTTAGTATCTTCATTGCTTTTTCTATTGCTGTAATACTTCCCATGACGGAGGCAACTAATAAAAGAAAGCACTTAATTTGGCGTATAGTTTCAGAGGGTTAGAGTCTATGATGCAGAGTGAAGAAAAAGCTGAGAGCTCACATCTTGATTCACAATCATGGGGCAGAGAAAGAACACCAAAAATCTCCTGAGTCTGTTGAAATTTAAGAGACTTTCCCCCATGACATAGCTCCTCCCACAGAGCCACACCTTAATTCTTCCCAAACATTTCCTCCAACAGGAGGTCAAGCATTCAAACTTAAGAGGTCCACGGAGGGGGGGGGGGCAGTCTCATTCAAACCACCACAGACAGAGTTTCCTCACATCAGTTTCCCCACACTCAACAGTTCCTCAAGAGGAAATTTGTTTCTTGCCCCAGTGAACTTGAGGAACGGAAGTCTTTCCTTTCCCATGCTTCCCCAAGAAAAGCAAAGTATACCAGCCTTTTCCCTTCCCCCTCTTCAGATGTGATTCAGACATTTATCTGCTGGGACAGATGTCAAGCTCACTGGTAGCTCCATTAAAGACCTTCTTCTCCTAGGCCTGAGAGAAAAGAAAAATGTTCCAACCAGTCAAGCACAACCTTCCCTGATTCTATTTAGTCCTTTCATTACCTCAGTGGCCGAGGGATACGTGGACCCCAAAATGATTGCAAGCACAACCTTTGCATGTCCTGCATGGTAGCTACAATCTCCTCTTTCTAACAGAAGTTAGTCTTGAGGCCCTGGCCAAATGTGACACCACGGAGCATGGGGGCTTGTGTTCTCATTCTGTTACACTAATCTAATGGAAATACTAAAGATCTGAACACAGACATATCTAATCCCTAAGTCCATGCTCTTCCTACAATGCCAGACCACCATTACGTGTGTCAGTTTAGAGTGTCACTTCAAATGCATTTACTACTTCGTTAATGGTTTGTGTATAGACCTAGAAAGGATGTCTTTTAAAATGTGTCTCTGTCCATGCATGGTATGTGCTCACTTATAAGTGGATATTAGCCACAAAGTAAATGTTGCAATCCACAGATCCAAAGAAGCTACTTAACAAGTCGTGCTCAAGGGAAGATGCTTGAATCTCACTCAGAAAGGGAAACAAAATAGGTATCTGAAGTAGATGGAAGGAGGGAACTGGGAACTGGATGGGAGATGGGGTGGGGAGGAGAATGAGGGTAGGAATTAGGGGAGGGATTAGGGGTCAGGGGAGGGAGCTTGAAGAGAGAAGAGAAATTAGTGAGGGGAGCGCATCTCTGGTACTGCAGAGGATGTCAAAAGTCTATGAGAGTGGTTCTACCTGAGACTCTTAGCAACGGGGAATATGGAGCCTGAAGTGGCTAGCTTCTGTAGCCTGGTGGGACTTCCAGTGGAGAGAGGGGGACACCAACCCACCCACAAAACCTTTGACCCAACAAACCAATAACCGTCCCAACTTGAGTCCCATGCCATGAGAGAGAACCCATTCCTGAAACCATTAATATGCTGTACTTGCAGACAGGAGGCTAACATAACTGTCATCTGAGTGGCTTCACCCAGAGACTGATGAAAACAGATGCAGAGACACACAGCCAAACATTAGGCAGAGCTCGGGAAATCTTATGGAAGAGGAAGAAGAATGATTAAAAGAGCCAGGGAGGTCAAGGACACAACAAAAAAAGCTACAAATTCAACTCATCTGGCCCCATGGGGACTCATAGAGACTGAACCACCAACCAGAGAACATCCATGGGATGGACCTACACCCCCCGACACATATGTAACAGATACACAGTTTGGTCCTCATGGGGAACCTCTAGCAGCAGGAGCAAGACCTGTCTCTTACTCTGTTGATCCCATTCTCCTAACTGGACTGCCTTGTCTAGCCTCAATAGAAAAAGATGGGCCCATCCCTACTTGATATGCCAAGGCAGGTTGATATCCATGGGAGGTCTCCCCTTCTCTGAGAAAAAGGGAAGAAGGACATGAACGGAGGGGGACAAGAAAAGACTGGGAAGAGAGGGAGAGGAAGTTCTGATTAGGATGTAAAGTAAATAAATAATTAAAATGTGTCTCTGGCACAATCTTTTCTTCCACTGCATTTTTTTTCCCACCTTATGAAGGAAGAGAAAGTGAAAATAAGCAGTTGGCTTCCATTTCCTGTATAAGATAAAGAAAAATTGTTTAGTTCCTGTTCTTAATAGCATAGTTTTAACTATTGCCTGTTATTTCTTTCCTTAAAGAAATAGAGAGGTAGAATAGAGTACTGCATTGTAAGTAGGTAGGTAGGTAAACAGATAGACAGACAGACAGACAGATAGATACATAGATGACAGCTAGAAAACCAGAAAATGTAGTCTTTTTCTCTGGTGTGTCTGGTGAAAAAAAAAAAAAAAGAAACACACACACACACAGAAAAGATTGGCCTTCTGGAAGTGAACTGGGTAAATGCCAAGATAGTAAGCTTAGCCCAGACCGAGCTCTTGGTGTAATCTGTTTGCTCTAAATCATTTCATTTTAATAACTGCTCACCTTTCTAAAATGCAGCCATCACACAGTTTACTCAAGCATTTTCCTATATCTGAAATGTGGGGTTATTTCCAGGTTTTCGTTGTTTTCCTTTTGCCACAGCAAGCAAGAATATTGAATTTGAATGATTTTTTTTTCAAACAAATCCACTGCGTTTGAACTCTCTTTGACTGACAAGTGGAGAGACGACTATTAAGTCTTTCTTCTTCTATATTAAAGAATCATGAAGCTGACTGAAGAAGCACATGTGAAGGGCCACCGTGCCCTCTCATTTTCTGGGTGCTCGTCCCTTTTTCGGTGAAAGGAGTTGTTGACTGACACTCACAGAAATGAAGCCAGACATGTGCTTAATGAAGAGGAGGCTGCCTTTGGGGAACAGCCGTGACTCTGCAGATTTTCTTCAGACAACAGGTTGTGAGCTACTTTCTGGCAGGTATACCCTTTAGCTTAATTGGTCCTTCAAAGCTGAGAGTTTGTCTCTGTGGGATTCCTGGCAAGAAAACGGCTTTGTGTTAAAAACGAGGATTCACTGTAACCTGAGTGCTCCATCATAATGTAGTCTTGGAGAAAAATGATAGAGATGAGTCACAAGAAGTGGGAGAAAGGGAGGAATGGAGGGCAAGAGAAAGGCAAAACTGCATAGTGACATTTAGGCATGGGGAATGTTCAAGCAAATGAAGCTGTGTTTTTAGTTGAGCCTCTGAGTAACAGATAGGAGCTCATTTGTTTAAAACTAGGAGGCAAAATAAAGCCGGGCTTAGGGAAGGGCAGAAGCAAAGAAGGAAAGAAGCTTTTCTGATAGTCTGTTTTACCCCTCCTCCACCATGCAGCCCAGCCTCTGCACAAATGAGCAGAAGGCAAGGATGTCACATCCCAAGACCCTATCCTTTTCTTTTAGAAGACCAGCCTAACTGACTGGGTTATGCTTTTCATTTACATTTCATTGATGAAAAAAAAAATATGCTAGTCTATCCATCATGCGTCAGTGAACTAAGAGAAAACTGGCTTCCAAGACTCCGACCCTGATGATCCAAGCATAGCCCTCCAGGCAAGCAAGTCACTGGGAGCTGAGAAGAATTTCGCACAAAGTGAAACCTTGGTTCTCTCAATAAAAGATATTAGCCTTCAAATACTAATGACCATTTTTAAAAATGTCACCTGGGTCACATAGGCAAGGTCACTCTAACAGATTCAGCTCTGGTTAACAGCATTGGCAAAGCTCAGTTTCTAAACCTATAAGTCGGGGGGAGGTTAAGTATTGCTTTTTATCATTCAAACTCTATCGCAGACAATGGGAAGGAAGGTTTGGGGTGTGGGGGTCACCTGTCCATACTTAACTATCAGGACAACCATTTTACCCCAACATATGTAATGGTCTTTCTACAGCTAAGATTGTGGAGAGAAGGGACAAACACCAGTTTAAGAAAAAGAAGGAAGTTGAATTTAGGTTTGATACTTTCTGACATTCAATATGGAGGAAGACTCCATGGGGGAGAGAAGTTAAAGGTATTCTAACATTCATCTGGGAACATTTCAAAAAGTAAATCAGTGTCACTTGTTATGAATCCCAACACCTGCTACTGGAATGTACTAACGGGACCAATGTGACTAGCAAACACTTGCTTCTCTGAACGTCATGCAAAACTTTGTGAATCTTCATTTTGATTATTTTAAATAGAGTAATGACCCCTACCTCAGATGGTCATCATAAAAAGTATGTAAGTATGTAAAAAGTTTTACACCATCGGTGTAAAACTGCACCACGATGGTGCAGTTTTAGAAGGTCATTGGAACTGTGACTAGAGTCCAATAGATGAAATGTCTAATTGGAAATATTGGGCTGAGGTCACAGCTTCATCAACCCCAACATTATTGTTCCTGAAAGTGGCTGAGCAGCAGCAGCAGCTGTAGCTCACCAATAACTAGTTTAGATGGTATCATGACACTCAAATCTTGTTCTGCAAGAAGAACCAGGATCCTTGACGTATACAAGTTTTTGTTTTTTCTGGGAGAGAAATTTCAGGTCAAGCAAGAATTCTTTTTAAAAAAAAAAAAAAACAAAGGGCCAGCTTTAAGAGCAAAGGGAAGCTATGTGAAGAGCCCTCAGCTGATAGAGAGGTGGTCATTTGAGAACGGATTACTGGTGTACTTCATGGTTGGTTGAAATACATTTTTTATACATAAAAAGCCATGACTTCTCAATAGCACTCAAAACAAAAAAGTAGAGAGTATTCAAAATGTGCCTGAAAACAGAATGTAAACTATAACAAATCATGCTCAATCCATATGGGATGCAATCATTGGTGTTTGGGATTTTTAAGTCATAAGAACTGGGTCTATAAGTCAAATATTTGCAAACACACATATTCATGCTCTGCAGAGGTAGAGAATAGCGAGCACAAAAACGTTTTGCTTAAACATGAAAAACCATGCGGAAATTAGAAGGTAAATCGGGATCGGGAGGGATAGACAGCAACAGTGCCCACAGCACTGGGAGTGTTGAAGCAGGAGCCACAGCAGTCATATTGACATCCCTGCCCACACCACACCCACACCAGAGAGTCAAGGGGAGCTGAAGGCCAGGGATGCTCCAGAGGAATGGCGATTTGTTTGTAGAGTGTTTGGGAGAAGGATTAGCACCGAGGATGGAAGGAATCAGACGAAAGGCATTGAGAGGCAGTTGTAGGAGAGCCCTTCATCAACCGTCAACCGCACCGTGAGTCCTGAAGAATGGCCCTTCAGGAGGCACAGTTTGTGGCAACTGGTCAGACTTGCCTCCCCTGCAGTGGCCAGAAACCGGAGCAGCATGCTCTGGACTATGACCTGGGGCAAACCATCTTCTCTGTGGCTAACGTCGATTCGTGGGGAAAAACTCGCCCAGAAACCATCCGCAGGAAAGCTGTCTGGGGGTGATTCCTTCACCGGAGGCAGGGGTCTGGGGTACTGTGGCATTCATTGCAGTCCCCTCTGCTCTTCCCCCCACCCCAGTACCTTCCAATGTATTCGACTCATTTGTGTAAGTCAACACTTTTAGAAATAACAGCTCCAGAAACCTGATAGTTTCTCTTTCTGAAGAAATTTGTAAGAGGATGGCTTGTACTGCAATTTTCAACCCCACCAAGGCAGCAAGTTTCCAGGCTGCAGCAAGAGCTCCCCTGCTTTACCCAGGATGTGAGATTTTTCTGTGGTTAATGCAGCATAGCTCAGGGTGAGCTAGAATCCCCAGCTATCTTGACAGTATCTGATAGTCACTATCGTCTCTGCAAGTGCTTATTCTAGATGCCTCAGTTTGTGACCCTGCTGAAGGAAACTCCTCCATTCTTGACAGAGCTAATTTCTCACACATCCTGCAATGCTTAGGCCATTGTGTGGTGCCCAGCTTTTCCCCTCAGAATCATCAGAGGAGAGTCATCTGACTTGATATGCAGAGATGCTCTCTCCTGCCTCACTGTGCAACACCAATCCATCTCCTGATTATCACGGCCAACTGACCATGCCAAGCTAACAGCTTATTCTTTCTTGCTGTTCTCCTGATACACAGACTCCTAAGAGACCAGCTGGTACCATAGCTTCAACTTCGATGACAGTGGTACCTCCCTGGTGGAAGTATCGTGAATTTGTAGATCTAAAAGAGTTTGTAGAAAAGGAAGTAAAAACTCACCAAAGGGGCTGCTAATAAGTCAACCCATTCCTGCTTGCTCCTCTCCTTCTAAGATTCACATAACCTCCCTCCTGGGGACCCTGTGCCATCTGACTATTGGCTTAGGATATATGCTCTATCCTGGGGGGTGGGGCTCTTTCTTGCCAAGGTATCAGCTCTAAGATGGCACCTTAGTTGTGCTTTGAAGAGACTCTACTCTTTCTCTATCAGATCAGAAGCTTCTATAAAACTAGTAGGTCCCATGGTCACGTGAGCTCCATCACACTCCTTCTGCTAAAAATGAGATGGTCACTCCAGTGAAATGTCCTACCAAGTCTCATGTCAGTGGACAAAGCACTCAGTAGGTGGGGGCTGGAGAAATAGCTCAGTGGTTAAGAGCACTGGCTAATCTTCCAGAGGACCTGGGTTTGATTCCCAGCACCTACTCGGTAGCTTACAACTATCTGTAACTCTAGTCCTGAGGGGCTCTGATACCCTCTTCTGGCCTCCCTTGCACATCAGGCATGCATGTGGTGTGTAGACACAAGCAGGCAAAAGAACATACATTTAGATAAAAATAAATAGAAGTTAAAAAAAATACCTCAGCAAGTGTTTGAAGAGTGGAACTGGTAAACCCCCATGGAAAAGGTATGCCTGGGGCTGGAGAGGTGGCTCAGTGGTTAAGAGCACTGCCTGCTCTTTCAAAGGACCCGGGTTTAATTCCCAGCACCCACATGGCAGCTCACAACTGTCTGTAACATCAGTTTCAAGGGATCTGACACCTTCACACTAATGCACATAAAATTAAAAAAATAAATAATTTTTTTTAAAAAAGGAAAAGATATGCCTATAAAATGTCTTGATTCTACACAAAATGAATTGCTTTCACACACCCGAGGAGGGAAGTGGCCCAGTGTGGTCACCTTGACACTGACGGGTAGAGCCTATATTTAGGTTTATTGTTCTCTCTCACTGTCAAGTTGACTGTTCAGTGCTGGCAGCAACTACACCAGTCACAGTAAATGGCTCCATGAGTAGCGTCCAGCTCAGTCAACCTGGAGACTTGATTTTTGTATCAGTGACTGATGACAACAGACCAAATCATTCTGTCTTCTTTGTCAACATGTGGCAACCATAGCTGGAAGGGTATGAGCAGAATATTAGGTCAAGTGGGGCAAAGAGAGGGGCATTTGGGTAAAAGAGAGTTAATTGATATGAGAATACTTTTTCAGGACATAGGACCTAATGCTGGGGAAAGAAAAACAAAAAAAGAAAAGAAAAACATTTTGGAGACATGGAGAAGGTGATGGCCCATGAGCAGGTGTCTGTACTTTCACTATGTTTTCCTTTGCCCACTATGTCCCATTCACCAAGCAACTGTGGACCAAGTCTTCAGCAGACGTGCAAAATTATCTTGCTACCGATGGCATAAGAGAGCCCTATCTGCTTGGGACGGTGGGGGCAGGGTGGGTACATACCACGTGAGTACCGGCATCCTTAGAGATCAGATGAGGGCATCGGATCCCTTGGAGTTAGAATCACAGGCAGCTCTGAGCCGCCCAATGCGGCTGTTGGGAATGAAACTCAGTCCCCTAGAAGTAGCAAGTGTTCTTGACTGCCTAGTCATCTCTCCATCCCCCATATCTGCTTCTTAACTAATTCTTCCATCTTTCTTCCTGGAAGGCAGCAGACAGAACGCATTCCAGGATCCCCATAGCTGCCAGCTGGAACTAGCAGCTAATTATTTGAGATTTAACTCAAAGTCACTTTCACTGAGGATTCATCTCTACTTCCAGGATTGAAGATGGAGAGGAGGAGGAGAAGGAGGAGGAGGAAGGAAGGAAACGAGGAGGAGGAAAAGGACAAGGAGGAGGAGGAAAAAAACAAACTTAGATTTTTGCCAAGTGTCAGGCAAAGATGCAGGTTTTAGAATGACCTTCTTCCCAGGTGTGAAGCATCCAGGGCTTCTGAAATGAAAAAAAAAAAAAAAAAAAAAAACAATAACAAAAAACCTCTCCTGTAAATATTCAAACTCCTCCAATGAGTGTTCTTCCTTTTCTTTCTAAAGCACTTGTGCTCCTACAAGAGAGGACCTCTGTAGGCTCACAGCCTCTCCTAGAAGGCGGTTTTGCCTTTTAGTAGAATCCGGGATCTCAGCTTCCTACCCTACTTTCAAGTCCACAGAGGAGAATGCAGCAGGGCCCACTCTGCTCTCAAAGATTATTTTGTTTGTTTGTTTGTTTGTTTTTCTCTTTCTTTCTTTCTTTTTTTGTTTCATTTTACTTTTTTCAGACTACTGACCTTTTTTTTTTTTTTTTTTTCCATTTTATATTGAGGCAGTTTTAAAAATTCGGAGTCTTGAGACATCTTGTCAACAAACCTCGACCAAGCTGTCCCAGAGATGCCCTGGTGAGAAGGCTGTGTTGACTGAGCCTGTGCGTCGGGCTCTCTTTAGCACTTCCTGTCTGGCAGATCCACAAAACAGACTCATCGCAAAGAACCTTCTGACGCTCTAAGCGACTTTTTGTGAGGCCAGTAGAAAAGAGAGGAGGAAGTGTCTGGCTTTGAAGGCCTGAGTTCTGATACCAACACTGCTGCTACCTCTAACCAGAGGTGTGGTTTTTTTGGTTACGCCCCATATTCTCTGCTTCTCAGTCCCCGTGGGTCAAACAAAGTCAAAGGTTAATGAATGCAATATGTCTGACTCACTTGTTATCAGCACTTGGAACTGATGCTTTAAAACCTCTCCCCCCACTGCCCACATCTGGAAAGTCAGGAAGAAAATCCTGCTTCTTGCCCCTGTGGTGTTTCAAATCACAAGTCCCTCTACTGTGCAAGAACCTTCACATCACCCAATACTATACCCACCAAAAATCTTTAATTTCCTGCTCACGCTCTTAAGCTATTGTCAGCCTCCTTGAATCTATTGTGGTTTCTCCAGAAAGTTCCGTGAACAACGCTTTGCAATTCCTACAGGGGTGTGTGTGTGTGTGTGTGTGTGTGTGTGTGTGTGTGTGTGTGTGTGTCATAATTCACCTCCAAATCTGAACCAATTCTGAGGCAATAGGCTGTCCAGTCATAGCAGATGAGCTCTGATGTCTGTGTCCCAAGGCTGTACCACACAGTATGAGGACTATGACATGGAAACTCAGATTTTCTAGAGGCTGTAGTTTGAAGGTCAGAAGCACCAAGGCCTGGTGGCACACCCCCTTAATCCCAGCACTCAGGAGGCAGAGGCAGGAGGATCTCGATGAGCTTGAGGCCAACCTAGTCTATGCAGCAAGTTCCAGGCCAATAAAGTAAGACCCTGTCACCCAAAATGACAAAAGGAAGTTAAAAAAAAAAAAAAAGCAACAGAAGATGAATTCTAACAATATAGTTTGTTTAGCCCAATACGTTTGAGAAAGTCTCATTCCTACACGTAACCGACTTTAAAAAAGAAACAAGTGTTGAGTGTTTTTGTTTTACAGGCCAACTATCCAGAAGTTGGTGAATATTTGCAATGAAGCCCATTACAGCCTGAACCAGCCTCGCTTCAAGTGTTCAAACAATACCCATGTGCCAGCCCTGTTCCACCAGACAGTGTTGCTCTAGAGGCATCCAAGGAAAATGTCAGGTTCTAAAACCAGTGTTGTCTACAAGAGTTTCATGATGATGTCCATTATAATCTGAGTTCTTACTTAGTAAGACATCTAAAAAGTGTATAGCAATGCCATAGATCCCAGCTTTCCTACCTCAAGTGAGTACTGTGGACCTTGGACTCCTTGGAATACATTCATAGTAGTTTCCCCTAAAAGCCCTGTCCCTAGGAAAGCTATAAAGTCAAAAAGCAATGTCTTTGGTGTTAGCACCAATTCTTTTTCCTCTCCTTCCACCCTCCCTGCTTAAGCTCAAACATTACTTCATTTAATAACCTCTAGATGATGGAGCAGTGAACGCCTGTGCCCTGCCCCATCCACAGACTGAAATATGAGCCTTGGATGATGGTGTTAGGACGGGTCCTCCAGGAGATGAGGAAGCCAAAAGCAGCAGAGCTTGGAGCGAAACCGTTGACCTTCTCAAAATGTACAAAGGAGGCTAGGCAGCATAGGCACACACTCCCAGCCCTCAGAAGGCAGACAAAGGCAGATCTCTGTGAGTTTGAGGCCAGCCTGATCTACAGAGGGAGCTCCAAGAACAGCTATGGGGGCTGTTAAACAGAGAAACCCCATCTTGAAAAATGAAACAAACAAACAAAGCACTGAGGAGCTCTAGCTTCAACCACGTGAAGACATAGCGAGAAGTCAGCTGACTGCATCTCCAAAGCGGTCCTCGGCAGAACCCGCCTACGCTGCTACCCTGATGTCACACACCCAGCCGCTAGAATAAATTTCTGTGGTTTGTACTCAGTGCATGACATTTGGTTAATAGCAACAATAAAGAGTCTAGACAGGGAGTGTATGTTGATAGCACTCACTGTCTCATGAGAATCCTAGATGTGACAGTTGCTTCCAAAAGGACAAGACACCTAAAGTGACAGGTTTACTGATCACTGTGATGCACCAACTCTCCTAACCCCTCAGTAGCCCTCTGAATGAATCATTGTTTTCTATTGCCATGGACAGACAGCAACAACAAACCAGACTCAGAGAGGGTAAGCAAGTTGCTCAAAGTCAAACAGCATATAAATTGAAAAATCAACATTTTAAGCCCAGGTCTACCTGACTCTAAGCCCATGTATTTTGATAATCAAAAGAAGGAGATATAAAAGTGGGTTATAACTGACGCAAAAAGTAATCAATAAAATACTTGCAAACCAAATCCAAAAATACATAAAGATATCATCCACCGTGGCCAAGTAGACTTCATCCTAAGGGTGGTTCAATATACAGAAATCCATCAATGTAATCCACCACATACACAAACAGAAGGAATAAAAGCACATGATCATCTTTTTAGATGCTGAAAAAGCATTTGACAAAGTCCAACACCCATTTATGTTTAAAGTTTTGGAGAGATCAGGGATACAAGGCACATACCTAAACATAGTAAGCCTATAGCCAACACCAAACTAAACAGAAAGAAACTTAAATCAATCCCACTGAAATCAGGGATAAGGCAAGGTTGCCCACACTCTCCATGTCTCTTCAACATAGTTCTTGAAGTCCTAACTGGAGCAATAAGACAACTAAGGGTGATCAAGGAAACACAAATTGGAAAGGAAAAAGTCAAAGCATCATTATTTGCAGATGATATGATAGTATACATGAGTGACCCCCAAAATTCAACCAGAGAACTCTTGCTGATGAACACCTTCAGCAGAGTGGCTGGATGCAAAATTAACTTAAAAAAAAAACAGTAGCTTTACTGTATACAAAAGACAAAAGGGCTGAGAAAGAAATTAGGGAAACTACACCCTTCACAATAGCCACAAATAACATAAAGTACCTTGGTGTAACTCTAACCAAGCAAGTCAAAGACTTATATGAAAAAAAAAAAAAAACTTCAAGTCTCTGAAGAAAGAAATTGAAGAAGCTATCAGAAGATGGAAAGATCTCTCATGCTCATAGTGAAAAATGGCCATCCTACCAAAAGAAATCTACAGATTCAGTGCAATTCCCATCAAAATACCAACACAGTTCTTTACAGAATTTGAAAGAACAATTCTCAATTTCATATGGAAAAAAAAACAGAATAGCTAAAACAATCCTGTATGATAACAGATCTTCTGAAGATATCTCTCTCCTTGATCTCAAGCTATACTGTAGAGCAATAGTAATAAAAACTGCATGGTACTGGCAGAGAAACAGTTTGGGGGATCAATGGATCAAATAGAAGACCCAGAAATAAACCCACACACCTATGGATACCTGATTTTTGAGAAAGAAGCTAAAACAAGACAGTGGGAAAAGACAGCATCTTCAACAAATGGTACTGGTCTAACTGGATGTCTACATGTCGAAAATGCAAATAGATCGACATTTATCACCCTGCACAAAACTAAAGTCTAAGTGGATCAAAGACCTCAATATAAAACAAGACACACTCAACCTATTAGAAGAAAAAATGGGGAAGATCCTAGAACTCATTGGCACAGAAGACAACTTCCTGAACAAAACACAAACAGCACAGGCTCTAAGAGCAACAATCAATAAATGCGACCTCATGAAACTGAAAAGCTTCTTTCTGTAAAGCATAGGAGACTATTGTCAGAACAAAACAACAGCCTACTGATTGGGAAAAGATCTTTATCAACCCTATATCTGACAGAGGGCTAATATCCAGAATATGTAAAGAACTTAGGAAGTCAAAAGCCAACAAATCAAGTAATCAAATTAAAAAATGGGATACAGGGCTAAACAGAGAAATCTCAATAGAGGAATATCGAATGGCAGGAAAACACTTAAAGAAATATTCAATGTCCTTAGTCATCAGAGAGATACAAATCAAAACAACCCTGAGATTTCACCTTACACCCATCAGAATGACAAAGATCAAAAACTCAAGTGACAACACATGCTGGAGAGGATGTGGCGAAAGGGGAACCCTCCTCCATTGCTGGTGGGAATGTAAATTTGTGCAACTACTTTGTAAATCAAGCTGGATCTTTCTCAGACAATTAGGAATAATGCTACCTCAAGATCCAGCTATACCACTCTGAGGCATATATCTGAAATATGCTCAACTACACAACAAGGACATTTGCTCAGCCATGTTTGTAGCAGCTCTATTCGTAATAGCCAGAAGCTAGAAACAACCCAGATGTCTCTCAGTGGAGGAATGGATACAGAAATTATGGTACATTTACACAATGGAATACTACTCAGCTATTAAAAACAAGGAAATCATGAAATTTGCAGGCAAATGGATAGAATTAGAAAAGATCATCATGAGTGAGGTAACCCAGAAGCAGAAAGACACACATGGTATATACTCAATCATAAGTGGATATTAGCCATATAATATAGAATAAACAAAAATCTATACTCCTAAAGAAGCTAAACAACAAGGAAGACCCTAGGGAAGATGTTCAATCCTCATTCAGAAGGGCAAACGTGATAGACATCGGAAGCAGGAGAAGACAGGGAACAGGACAGGAGCCTACCACAGAGGACCTCTGAAAGACTCTACTGATCAAGGAATCGAAGCAGAGGCTGAGACTTATAGCCAAACCTGGGGCAGAGTGCATAGAATTTTATGAAAGAAGGGTGAGATACAGAGACCTGAGGGTACAGGAGCTCCAAAAGGAGACCAACAGAGGAAAAAAAAAAAAAAAAACTGAGCCAATGATACCCGAACTAAGGACCATGCATGGAGAGGACCTAAAACCCAGGCTCAGATGTGGCCTGTGGACTCAGTCTTCAAGTGGACTCCCTAGTAAGGGGAGCAAGGGCTGTCTCTGGCATGAACTCAATGGCTGGCTCTTTGATCACCTACCACTGAAAGAGGGGCCTTGCCAGGCCACAGAGGAAGACAATGCAGCCAGTCCTGTTGAGACCTGATAGGCTAGGGTCAGATGGAAGGGGAAGAGGACCTCTTTTATCAGTGGACTTGGGGAGGGCCACAGGGGAGAAGAGGAAGGAGGGAGGATTAGGAGGTGACAAGAGAGGGGGACCACAGCCACGATACAAAGTGAATAAATTAAATTGTAATAAATAATTATAATAAAGAAAAAATTAAAAGTGTGTTATAGCTAGGCAAGGTGGCACATGCCTGTAATCCCAGCACTCAGAAAGGCAGAGGCAGGCAGATTTTTATGAGTTCAAGGCCAACCTGGTCTACAAAGTGAGCCCAGGTCAGCCAAGGCTACACAGAGAAATACTATCTCAAAAAAAAAAAAAAAAGTTGGTTATAGCTAAGGTCCCAAAAGGGAATAACCTACCTATTCCTTGTCTTAATAAACCCAAAGAGCCAAGTTCAAATCTTAATTTTGCAGCTTGCAGATATCTGACTTGCTCTGACATGTTCTTTCACATGTAAAATAAGGATGAGAATGTTTTCATCACTAAAAATAACATTATTCACTATAAAAAAAAATACCTGCTGTTCACATGCCTTGTGCTGATCTTCATTTCTGGCACTGAGGGATACTTATGTGTAAATCAGATAAACTTCCAGCTCTCAGGAAGTCTGACAGTAAACAAGCAAACTAACAAAGCCATCCCCAGAGACTGGTCAATGTCAAAACCTGATAGAGATCCGGAATGGTGGAGCAAGCTTTTAATGTCAGCACTTGGGAGGCAGAGATGGGGGTGGAGTTCCTGTGAGTTTAAGGTCACTCAAAAGCTACATAGTGAGACCCTGTGTCAAAAAACCAATACAACAAATGAAATTATTAAAGGAGACAGGGCATGCAAAATGCTCAACCCTGGGCTTAGCACAAAAAGGTCACATGACTGACATGTGCCATTGGCTGGATGGCTCAACCAATATTCATTTCTCAGTTCTCCGTGGAGATTGGAATCGAAGTTGAGGCACTAGACCCTCTGGTGAGGGTCCTCTTGCTGGTTCACAGATGGCCATCTCTGTGCTGTCCCCTCTCGAAACTGCGCTCTGAGGACTCTTTTTATAAGATGCTAATTCTGCTCACAAAGGCTCCACCCTCATAACTTAATCACCTTCCAAAGCCTCCATCTCCTGCAGCATCACATGGGAGATTAGGGTTTCAACATATGAAATTGGGGGATTCAAACACTCAGATTAAAGCATTCTCTGCTCCTGACCCCCGAAATCTATGCCTTTCCTTCACCGTAAAATAGATTCATTCCAACTTAACACTTCCAAGGGCCTTAATTTATTCCAGCATCAACTCTAAACTCTAAAGGCCAAAGTCTCATCTAAATGGCACCTAAATTAGATATGGATGAGACCCAAGGTGTGATTCGTGCAAAGGCAGAATTCCTCTCCAGCTGTGAGTCTGTTAGAGGCTTCCTGAGCTCAGCTCAAGAGTGGAACAAGCATAGGTTCGAAATTCCCATTCCAAAACGGGGGAATACAACAGAGAAAAGGATATCGCCCTCATATAAATTCAAAACATACCAGAGGTAACAGCATTAGACCTTGGGGCTCCATAATCCTGCTTGGCTCTAGGTCCCACCCTTTGGGCCCACTGCACGCTGGCCTTGTCTGTAACTGCCCCGTCATGAGGAAGGAGGAAAATGTCCCTGGATATCCAGGGCTGCAGCTAAAATAAAATTATACCTTTTTTTCATTTTTTTTTTAAATTAAAGTTAGTAGCATCCAAATCACCATTGGAAAGGCAAGTAATCAAAAGGACTCCAATAAGGGTCAGATTTGGGTCTCTTGGCTGTAGAAAAGAAGAGGGGGCCCCACCCCTATTCTCTCATCTTTAGAAGGAGGTGGCTGAGGCGCTGCGGTGCACAGGATGCTGAAACTCTACACACACCAAATGAGATGGTGAAAGGCCGTGGCTGTCATGGGATGGGCAGAGCCAAGCCATCATCCTAAGGAGGGCTTATTATGGGACCAGTGTAGCCTTCACAGCCGCAGTTGTAACTCTAGACGACAGTCCAAGTACCTAGAAGGTGGGAGCGATGACAAAAATAGCTGTGTGAATTTTGTAGGCAAGTACGAGCAGGACTGCGAAGCAGCTTTAAACGCTCAGGAAAGCGAGTGTCTGAAACATCTGACTCAGCTCCACGCAGCCAAGAAGGTTCTCCTGCCAAGAGCCCTGCGTGCAATTAATCTTTTCTCCATTGAAAGGTCTGATGACTCTTCCCTGCTTCACTTTTCCCATGATGCAGCTTACCAATAACTACTGCTTAAGGGCAATCCTAATGCCCCCTGTGCTGCCAGCTGAGTAACTCCAGTGAGGGATTTCTTGCATGTGGTGTTTAGAAACACAGCTTGTGCTGTGTGCTGCCTTGTATCGATCGGGCCGAACAACAGCTCCCTCTTTCTCGTCAGCTCTTTGGCTTGGGCTGGGATTCTATCTGACTGGCTTGATGAACAGCTTTAGAACCTGGCTAAGATCCTCATGCAAATATTGTCAAGCCCTCCCCAGGACCCTTCCCTGAGCTCTTGAGACCTGCAGAGGTATAGCTGTTACACCATGAGTGGCAGGCCGTGACCACCCAAACCCCTGTGTGTCTTACCTCCAAAGCTGTGTCTATAGCCCTTGTCTCTGTGGGAGATCCCTTCTGTTCACTGAGGTATTCTTTAGAACTCAAGACAGTGTTCTTTACAAATGGAATGGCCCATTCCAAATCTTCATGTGTCCTTATAAAGAAAATCTGCCTAGTCACAAGAGGTGACCAAGCAGTTCAGCCAGAGCTGAGATTTGATAATGGAGGAAGCCACACATAATTTAATTCTCTTGACCTTTGTCTCTATGCTCTGGGACATCCGTGGACAGTTAGGAAGCCCTGGCTGGTAGCACTAGGGCAGGAATTGGACATCATCTGTGCTAAGAATCATCTAGGAAAAGCTTCCCCATCCTTTGCCTTAGTGTGAGGTTTGCCACCCAGGGCCCCTCTGATAGCTCTAGAATGGGCACTCAGGCATAAGCAGAGTGTGCAAAGAGAAGCATCCCAAAGTAGCACTGAGTTCTGTTCTGCCCTGCCAATCATATTGACAATAAATGTTCTCAGAAGGCAGTCCCAGCAAACTTCTGCATTCATCCTGCCCTACATATAAAATTGAAGCCTAAATAAAGTCAATTAGATGACCAGAGCGCCTTAGACAAAACATTCACCCAAGGGAGTCAAGAAAGAGCCCAGTCTATTTTCTAGCCTATAAACACTCAGATCACAAAGTATTACAGTTCTGTTACTTTTCTCATTTGTATTGCTTAAAAAATTTTTCTTAAACTCTCTGGCATAAAACAACAATGACTTAATAATGTTCACAGTTTGTAAAGGGCCTGGGAGAGGTCACTGATATCTGCCTTATGAGATCTAAAGCTTTAGATGGAAAGATTAAGATTGTTGGAAAACCAAAATAGTTATCTGAAGACCTCCTGGCATGTGCCTGGTGCTTGGGCAGAAAACATTCAAGAGCTGAGCTTGGTGGGACGATTAAGTGCCTCCACATGGCCTCCCTGTGGGGCTTGGGTTTCCACATAGCATCAGGCTGGAAGAAATCAAAATCCTCATCTGGCTTCCCTGGTCTTCAAATGTGAGTGTCCCTAGAAACAATGAGACAGTTGGAGTGATCTGGGGACTCAGCCTAGGAAGTCACTTAGCATAACTTCCCACCATCCTCTCTTGGTTGCATCAATCCTTAGATTCCCAGGATTCAAAGAAAAAGTATAGAGATTACTCTCCAAAAGAAAAAAAAAAAAAAAACATAAAAAAAATTTGCAATCATCTCTTAAAACCACTTTTCTGCTGTTAGCAGAAAAGCAGAATCAGGCAAACAGCGGCATGTGCCTTGGGATCAGAAATAAGCTACATTTTCAGAAAACAATCACAGAATAATCATACTTCTAGAAAATGTCCTGCAAACTTTTCCAATAGTCAAATCCCCATTCGGCGAGGCTGTAACCTACCCATTGATTTCATCTATAATTTAGCAATCAGGGAGGTTAGTGCTTTTCAAAACACACGAAGAGCGATCTCCGCTCTCTCGGAGCTGTAAAGTTTAATGAGAAAAAAAGAAAAGTAAGCTGCTTCATGGCTCCTTTTCTATTGGTTAAAAGTTCTTCTTGCATGGTCTCCTACTACTTCTGCCTCTTAAAACAGCAGGGACCCTTGTAACCTGTTTGCTCCAGTTTACCTATCTGTAAAATGGACGCAGCCAGCCCTTGAGTGGAAGGTTCTTAGGATTCCTTTTCTGTATTCACAGCAGACACTGCAAGCCTCCGAGACTGTGCTGTTGGAATGCAAAATGTTATGACTGTCATTTCATTACTGGAAAACCTAAACATCAGGAGGGTGCTTCTGTTACCCCATTGCTAGGTTACTGGCAGACCTCCCAGCCTGCTCTGAGATGTTGAAACTTGCTACAGTTTTACACTAGGGCAGCCTTTTCTGGGCTAAAATCAAGGTGAGGGAGAGAGTTGGCCTAGAGTCTAATTGCTATGGCCATCACCAGGCCCTTGAGTATTTAGCCTCCAGGGACCAGGGCTATGTTTGCTTGTTCTTGGGCTCTAACAACTCAACTCCTTCTGTCAGTACTAATCAACCAGAGGACTCAACTCTGAGAAAGTTTAGATGCTTCTCTGAAGGAGACAAACCCATAAGTTCTCTATTGTCCACAGAGTGAGGAAGGAGGGTCAAACATGGCAGGCAGGCAGCAACACCTGGAACTCCTTTCCTAGGCTCAGGGCATGCCATCAGCCTTCCTACGTGCTTGCCACATTTCTAAGGGAGGGGAGAGAATCCCATGCCACTAAGATTGAACTGTAAAGACTATTCCTTCCAGGGACACATCATCTCCTGTTGGCATTCGTACCGTGGATACCACTGGCACAGCCTAAAGGATGGTAAGCGTCCCAGATATGACATTTAGATAGAGTGCAAGTAATCACACACACACACACACACACACACACACACACACACGTGCACACACGCACAGAGCTCTAGTCCTGCATAGCCTCTGGTGAGGACAGCTTACTGAACACAGTCTTCTGCCAAGGAAAACTGTCAACAGCTTCGTCCTGGTAAGCCTTTGTTTCTTTAACAATGATAAACATTCCAGCTCTCAAAGAACCAAGGGATATTTTTCTCCCTGGCCATGTAAGTGTGAAGAATAATTTTAGCAAATTCCAAAAAATGATCTCATCAATGGGGAGTGGTATTCAGTACTCAACGGAAACCTTCTACCCATCTGTTTCCTTCTTCAGCCGGCATGGGAGAAGTAGCAAGGAAACCATCAGAGTTGTTACAAATGAGCATAGGGGAGTCGGGAAGGGCAGAGCAAAAGAGAGGCAAAGCTGGGAGAGGACAGGTGGACACCAAGCAGTGGGAGAGTTCTTCCCACCCTGGGCAGGAGAACAGAGACCAGTGTTCCTTCAAAAGTCCCCAAGTCCACTCTTCTGTCACCAAAGACTTCCTGAGAATTCTTCCTGTGCCGGGCCTGGTTTGGAGCCTGGAAGCTGCAAGGAGCCAGGGGTGAACAACACAGCCCAGCCAGAAAAACCAACCGCATTGAAAAAAAAAAAAAGAGGTACAGCAAGACCACTGTGGAAGCCTCAAAAGAAACCCAGGCCAATGTCTGCAAAGGGCATATAATTGAGACAGGCAGGTCACAGAAGACCACCCTGAAGAGGCCTCCTTGCTCTGCAGAGACACCTGGAGCCTGTGGCTGGTGGCTGGCAACAGGCCACCCCAGCAGAGGCGTTCCGTGTGTACTCAACATTAGAGCGTCATCCTAACCATGAAAGGAGAGAAAGCAGGCCTCCCTTGTTGCCACCACTGCCTTAGGGATGAAAAACTGAACAAGTGCAACCAGTTGGACTCTCTCAGCCCCTCCACATCTTCCCAGGGACCCCCAGGGGGGATAGACAGCCATTCTGTCTACAAGACTATTGTATCTTAAGACCTCTTCTGTCTGGAATGAAGTCAAAGAAAATTTCCCAGTTGACTTTCTTTCTCATTGGGCACATTGTCCTCCTTCCAGCCTCGGGGCTCATCACTCTCACTCATGACCTGCTTTGACCCTCCGCGTATCGTTAAATGTCTCCAAGAAGCCTGCAGCCAGTGTGGCTTTTCCAATTTGCCTTCTGCATGAACTGGGAAAGGGTGTCCGTGTGTACGTAGGGTGAAGTTATGTTATTCCAACTTTTCTTTACAAAATTAAAGGCTTTCTGGGGCTGGGGGTAAACCAAATATTTCTCTTGATGTTGAAAAAGGACTCATCTCACAAGACAAACTCTAGAGCAATGACACATCAATTAGCTGTAAAGTCAGCTGGAATTAACCAGTGCTGGGGGAAAGGCCTCCTAGTCCTGAATTGCTTTCTGGGATGTGGCTCAGCTGCATCCTCTGATCCTGGAAGCGTACGCAGAAAAGGGCATCAAAATCCGCAAGAGCTGGCCCAGCTCACTCTATCCAAGTCACATCTGCCATCCCACAATAAACATTCTATATGCAAATCGCCTCGAGTGACTCTCCGGAAATGGACTAGTTCCTTACGATGTATCTTAACAGCAAAAGAAATTGAAAACATTTTTATGGCTATGTCCATAATCCATTCCTTCTCTGTGTGCTGTGGTTTTAGCCAATATATTAAACTTTTCTTTTCATGCTTGCAAAGGCACCGGCGCCTCTGCATGTGAGCGTGTGTGTGTGTGTGTGTGTGTGTGTGTGTGTGGTGTGTGTGACAGAGGTGGGGGGGAGGTTTTCATATTCATCCAAATAAGAGCTATTAATGGCTACCACCAAAGTGAGATCACCCTTTCGCTGTTTGAACTATTTCAACGAGGAATGTTGCACAGATTAGAGCGCAGATGATGTAGAAATTAAGCCCCATTCTTCTGGAAATGAAGTCTTGGGTGGACATGTGCTCTGCCCTGAGTGTCTTTGCCTGGGCAGGAAGCTTTGGCTACTTAGGGTGTAAGCTTATGAGCCAATCGAAGAGATCAAGTAAAGCCATGGTCCTCCGTGTTTTCTTTTTAAGTCGTGAGATGAAGGTGGTTTGGTTTTTGTTGGGCAGGCTGCCGGGCCGGGGATAGTAAAGGCTTGGTCATGCTCCCAGAAGCTTCATTCTCCTCCTAATCCCATGGCTGTTAAGAGGAGCCTGGCAGGGACCTTCAAAGCCCTTGTCTCTTTTGTTCAGATTCCCTGGAGCTTTGCAAAATGGTAACAGGACCCAGCTCCCCACCCCCCACCTTTTATCAGAGGTCCCCTCCCCTCAGGGCTCCCCTCTCGCCCCTTCTTTGGAACTGACACAATGCTAGTGTGGGGTGGTCTTCGATTTGTTTTCATCACAGAGTTGAAGGCTGGAAGAGATCTGAAATTGAACTGACTCCAAAGCGTACGTGGTTCTGCTGGTTCCCTGTGAATGTCAGCTGAGATCGGTGTGCAGTCATGTCCCAGGCTCCATGAACGCCTGTGGCCACGGTGCTGTGGGCTATAGCTACATCACTCCTTTTGGAGGCCACTTGTGACACAAATTTTTATTCCATAAATAACAGACTTGAGACTCTTGCTACCCAACGGAGTCTGAGCAAGCCTAGCCAGCCTTTCTCATTTCACTGCTGAGAGGCTGAGGCCCAGACATGCTCACTGCCCAAGTCTCTGTTGCCAGCTAGAGCAGAGCTTCGGCAGGACCCAGAGTTCCTGCCTCAGAGCTGCTTGGATCAAAACAGATTCCTGTGTGCTTTTACATGTTTCTTCAATATATTTCGACACAGGAATTTTATCATTTATATAAAAATAAGTCAACTAGCTGTGAGAAGATAAACTGTCAGGAGGTGAAAGGTCCTAGGTTTCAGGTTCAAGGGGACCACTTAGCTAGCGAGACAAGAGATTTATTGGAAGTTATTAACAACATAGACAGACAAACAGACATGTGGTTGATGGATACTTGTGGTAGTCTACACTTGATTCCCTGACGGGTAGAGAAAAGATACAGGCATTGTGAATTCTGAAGAAGAAAGATGTTACCGTGGTGTGGGGGAAGGCATTTAAAGTGCATTCATCTTGTGTGGTGTGTTACCAAAAGCCACTGATAGCTTGGAGTCTATTAGCCTAGGGCTTGTGGGAAAATCAGTTGTTGTAGCTGCATATGAGTTTGAGCTGAGCAGGATATAACAGCTCTTTTTGGCTGGGTACCACGTGGAGGGGAAAGGCTGCATGATGATTGTCTGTGCTAGGCTGGGGAGGAAGGAGTCGAAAGCACACATGTGTCAGAGCAGGAGCAAGTCAAAGAAAGAGACCCTGGGTGACACCACTTAAGAGAAACGAGGCTCGTATGTGATCAAAGCAAGGAATCCGGCTAGTGGAGAGGCAGCCTGATAGTCCCAGGCAGCCAGAGAAAGCAGCTATGGGGAGCAGGTTTTTAGTAATAAGATTTGGCAAGCAGCAAACAACAGAAAAAGGAAGGTGGTTTTAAGGTAGAAAAATGCTGATACCGGAAGTCCTCAGCCATCTGCCATTTCACAGACTTCTGTAAGAAGTCTGAGGTCAAAGGTACACATTATGGGCTATGGGGTGACTAAGTTGATTGCTGGAGAGGGATAAGAGAGAGAAGCATCCTCAGAACTCTAACCCGCCTCTGGAGGTGTGACAAATGTCACAACTAGTTAACAGAGTGGGAATAAGCATCCTTAGATTCTGCTGGTTGAGGGTAGTGGGGTCTAACCCAAGCCTAAGGGAAGACTCTATCAGAAAAAGTTCATCAGGTCAGAACTGTCAGAAGACCCAAAACCTCCCCAGTGGAAAGTGGAAGCCAGTGTCAGGCATGGAGAAGGCAATGGTACAGGGGTCCCTAAAAAATAGTCCATTTTAGTGGAGCCCCTAATGTAAGTCTCAGCACTATCATGAACCGTTTCAGGCTTGGGGACCAAAGGGGCCAAGTTGACCTTTTGGGGCCACTGAGACAAGTTGACCTTTTGGGGTAAGAGATTTGATGGAAGAGTTACTAATACCACAGGCAGACGGATATCTGGCAGGTGCTCTGGGTAGGGTTCAGACTCACACGGCAAAGTATAAGGACCTTTGTATAGGTTTCAGAGGAGGAGGAGAAGTCGCAAGCCACCACCGCAGTCCACAGTATGTGCTTGCCATCAGGCTGCCTCTAATACCCCAGGAGCAGGGGGAAGGAAAGGAGTTTCACGGTTCAAGAAGGAAATCTGTGACCTGAAGATGGGGCATGGCCTGTTTAGCTAATAATGCACATCTATCGCAGAGTCACACAGTAGGAGGCACAGCAGCAAGAGTCCAAACTTCTTCCACCAAGCCCTTTTACGAAGGCACTGGATTCCGCTCACTGTGAAGTCCTCGTGCCCCAGTAACATCTTAAAGGTCCCTCCTCCCAACTGTTGCTCACGAGATGATTTTGGAAAGCGGAGAGAAATGCCCTGAAAAGTGGGTGTTTAGATCAGAGCACCTTGGGATTGCTTAAGATTTTTCACGAGAACGTAACGCTCAGCAATCTCGATCTATTTTGGATTTCTTTTTTAAAGGTGATCATGCTAAAGGGATGGACCCACTCTGCACCTACCTTAATGGGCCATAGTGATCAATCTAATCATTTTGCTACAAATAGGAGCAAGCAGCAAATCTGCAGAAACAGTGCAGGAATCATAAAAGAGAGCCACTGTGGAAGGCAGAATGGCAGATTAGCAAGAATGCATGGCTGGATTGTTTTTATTCTTAAATTAGCATGCAAAGTAGCAGATATCATTATGGCATTTTCAAACAAGGTGTGTTGTAGGATAGCTTCCTTCTCCTCATTTCCCACATCCTCCTGCTCTCTGTGGTCTCCCCTTGTGATACTCCTACACACAGTTTCAAATGGAGGTAGGACCACCACAAAGTACAGCAACCACACAGGGTAGCCTGGAACCCTCCAGGCTAGCCCCAAACTCACGAGTGCGCCCTGTATCAATCTACCAAGTTTCTAGGATTTCAGGCAAGCAGCACCACACCCAGCCTCAAGTGACTCTTCAGCAGGAATTTTTATTCTTGGAAGTCCCAGACGTTTATACAATGTATATTGCTCACGTCCACTCACTGTTACCTCCCTCCATCTCGGGTCCTCCAGCCCCTCTCCTTCTCTGCTTCATGTCTTCTCTATTTACTTTTCTTATGAATAGCCTCCAACTCCACTTAATGCTGCCCTTCTCCACAGACGCATAAGCAATCTGCCAGCAGCCACATCCTCGAGATGAGCGATTCCCCCTCCATCCGCAATCATTTGCTGCCAGTTGCTCCTTTAAGGGTGATAGAGGTTTGGGGGGCCCTCCCCTATCCTTGCTGCAATCTTGAATGGATTGGCCAACATCAGCTACTGAGGGTTGATGTGTACAATAGCCATGTCACAGGTAGAAGTTGGCATTTCACAGCCCTTCTCAAACACTGGTTCTTAATTGTTTCCATCCCTTCTCCTGCTAGGTGTCCTGAGCTTTGGATGCTGGCTGGCTGATAGATGATCCATCCATGTCTGACCATGTACAGTTATTTATACTCAGCCCTTGAACCAGTTATGAGTCCCTAGGCTAAACGCCACCCACTGAAAAAGAGCCTTCTCACACCGAAGTTGACACCAGCCGGCATGTATACCAGTAAACATAAATATTTAGAATGGAGTTTGACAAGCATGACCATCTAGGGAAGAAAACCGTAAGGTTCCCTCCACCTCCAACCCTCACCCCCTTAGGGTCTTTGATCTCCCCAACCTTGACCTTTGACCAGGTTTACAATACCAGACATAAATCCCTCTTGTGGTTAGGGAGCCAGACTTGAATCCAAGAATTCTAATACCAATCCAAAAGAAGTTCCAGAGAGGGGAGGGAGAATCAGAAGGAAATAATTTAATCCATCATAGAAGAAAGTGTCCTGGACCAGAGGAAAGCACAAGATTCAAAGCTGCAATAATTGACCATAATGGGACACACATAAATATACTCTCCTAAAATCTGAAACATAAAACGTAAAGAGTAGATGCAAAACTTCCACAAGAAAAAAAAATCTACAAATGATTGTATGAAACTTTTCATTAATCATACTAGATTTTCAAAGACAGCAAAGCCAGTAAAATTCTTTTTTATTATTATTATTAGTTACATTCTATTAACTCTGTATCCCAGCTATTTCTTGCCCCCTCATTCCCTCCCAACCCCACCCTCCCTCCCTCATCTCCTCCCTGCCCCTTTCCAAGTCCACTGATAGGGGAGGACCTCCTCCCCTTTCATCTGACCCTATTTTATCAGGTATCTTCAGGACTGGCTGCAAAGTCCTCCTCTGTGGCCTAGCAGGACAGCTCCTCCCTTGGGGGATGGGGAGGTCAAAGAGCCTGCCATTGAGTTCCTGTCAGAAATAGTCCCTGTTCCCCTTACTATGGGAAACCAATTGGTTACTGAGCTACCACAGGCTACATCCGAGCAGAGGTTCTAGGTTATATCCATACATGGTCCTTGATTGGAGAAACAGTCTCATAAAAGACCCCTGTGCCCAGATATATTTGGTCCTTGTGGAGCTCCTATCCTTTCCACGTCATACTAACTCCCCCTTTTTTCATATGATTCCCTGCACTCTGCCAAAGGTTTGGTAATGAGTCTTAGTATCTGCTTTGATACACTGCTAGGGAGTCTTTCAGAGGCCCTCTGCGGTAGGCTCCTGGCCTGTTATTGTTTTCTCCTATGTCCAATGCACATCCCATTTGTCTTTCTAAGTGAGGGTTGATCATCTTACCCCGTGTCCTCCTTCTTGTTTATCTTCTTTAGGTGTATAGATTTCATTATGTTTATCATATCTTATAGGTCTATATAAGTGAGTATATGCCATGGTAAAATTCTGATTCAATAGCGAGCCAAACTATCAGCAGAGTGTAAGGACAGCCTAATAGCTTTGCATTTATTTAAGCACTCAGAAATGATAGGTCTCAATTACTCTTCCTGTGAAACTTGTCTGTTACTATATGCCAGGAGGAAAAGAATTAAATAGAAGGGGGGGAAAATCCACGCATATCAAACCAGAAATGCAGTGATCAAAACAGAACTCGAGATGATACCCAGGCAGGGATACCAAACCTACAAGCACTGAATCAAATAGGAACTTTAATGTGTTTTCAATTAAGACAGCATACTTACTTCAGTGACAGTGTAATGAAGAAAGCTTGGAAGTTTCTGAAATCCATAAGGACATTGCAATGTGGTTAGATTCCCAATCTCCAGGCTGCCTGAGCCAAATCACAGATGATGTGAACTTGGGCAATCATTTGCGTCTTCTCAAGTTTGATTTATTTTATTTGAAAAGCAACTATAAGTAAGGTGTATGTACATATTCACACATACATATATCCACACCTGTATCTATGGATCTTGTGAAGTTGAGACAGGAGCATCATAAGGTACATGCTGGAATTCTGTCCCTGATTATAAAATCATTCCTGGGCTAGAGAAACAGGTCAGCAGGTAAAGACGTTTCCTGTCAAGACTGAAGACCTCAGTCCCATCCTCAGAACCAGAGCCTACATAGTAAAAGCAGAGAACAGACTCCCACCAGTTGTCCTCTGACCTCCACACACATGCTGTGGCATGAATATACCCACGGGTGTGTGCGTGTGTGTGTGTGTGTGTGTGTGTGTGTGTGTGTGTGTGTGTGTGTGCGTGCACACACGTGCTTGCGTGCATGTCGCACACATAAACATCGCCTTCATAAATTAATGATAATCCCTTCTTTGTGTCATATTGAAAAGTAAATGAAATAATGCACACAAAATACCTAGAACATTGCACTCAGTATTTTTCCCTGAAAGGGCTTATTTTTATTATATTTTCTGCACCAAGAAAAAAGAAAGTCAATTAGAGATTTGGAGAGAGATAAAATGAAGCTGTCAAGAAATGGCATATGTCAAATCAAATAAAAATACAGTGTGGTTTTGAGTAACTGAAGGAATGTCCAGCTGAAATCAGAATTCATTTGGTCTGAAGATGGGAGTTTTGCCTTGGAGTGCCATTGGTTTGAAGAGCTAAGATTATTTTCATTCTCTACAAGTCTAATCAAACCACTTGGTTCTCCCCTGAATAATATTTACATAATCATCATTTCCAACTGTCATTTAATGGCATTTGGTTTTAAGAAACTAACCTCTCCTCAAAGCACAGACTGAACGATAGCCACAGATCAGAGTGAAAAATGTAATAAACCTTAATCATGTGAAACAAATGATGGGAGCTGAGAGGGGCCAGATAAAAGTGGGGAGAAAGTCCTCATGCTCTCTCCAGAGAGAGGGACTAGCCAAGAAACTATTGTCACTTCTGCTGCTCTGGCTTTAACGGTAAGCAAAGAAGACATTTTAAGGAATGTAACTTTCAAAATGGGTGAATCAGGAGCCGAGTGATGTTAATTAATGTGCTGGATTCTGTGACATCCAAAGCCAACTTGCCTCTTGAGATTAGAGCCTGGCAGAGTAGTGCAGATGTCCTACACATAGGCAACAGGACAATGTCACTGTTGTTTTATGCCTGGATGATACCTGAGATTTTTCTTACGTGCTTGAATTTCTTCTATCACTTATATTTTAGTGAATCAAAAATCTCTCATTCTTCCAGTCAATATATATTTATAGAATGCTCTTCGGCTCTAAGCCGTGTCCAAGTTCTGGGAATTCATAAGTACAGTCCTTGCATTCAAATAAAATCTAGCATTCTTATCAGTGAGACTGATGGTAACATGGAAATTATTTGATCAATAATCTGATTTCAAGTAATTAGTTCATCAGAGATTTTTTGTAGAGGAGATGTGCTGTACAATCTATCTAGGGAGATCCGGGGAGGTTTCTGGGAGAGGATGACATTGGAGCAGAGACCTGAACAAAGAGAAGGCAGTCATTCCAGGGTATGGAAAAGTGTTGCCTAAAACTTAACTGTGGCATATTCACAGGCTAGTGGGAGGCAAGCCAATTGGTCAAAATGAAATGTGTAAGGGAAAAATAATGAGTCAAACTCAGAAAGTGTGTTGGAGGCCAGATTTGACTGGTTCTTTTGGGTCACGATTAGTAATTTGATTTTGTCTAATTGAAATGCAAAGTTATTAAAGAGTTTTAAGTAAAGGAGTGATATCTGAATTGACCCTTGCTTAATAGATTTGTCATTTGAATCAGGCAATATGATTACACAGGCAATGATTTTAATCACTTTCCAACTAGGAACAGAATAAGCTGTCATCCAAGACAGGGAAAGGAGGATGAGATGCTAGGGGATGTGATGGTTTCTAAACAGGGTGATAGTGGAGATGGTAGAACAGCCATATCCAGAATATATTTTAAGGAAGAATGAAGAGACTATGGAAAGCTGCATGGATGGATTATGTGCGGATGGATGGATGGATGAATGGATGGATGGATGGATGGATGGATGGATGAATGGATGGATGGATGGTGGATGAATGAATGGATAGATGGATGGATGGATGGATGGTGGATGAATGATGGGTGAACAACAGGTAAGTAGCTTGGCAGATGATGGATGGAAGGCATTGAAAAAAGCAAAGTCTCTACTGTAACTGCCAGGTTTTTGTCAGGAGAAAAACTGGAAAACCACAAAGGCTATGAAGGAGTGTCTGATGAGGTAGGGTATCAACCCGTCAACGTGCGGTGTCACAGTAACAAAAGAGGGACACGTTTCAGAAGAGGGGAGGGGTCAGCTATGTCAGTTGCTGATGAAAGCATCCTCATGAGGGAGAGCTGGCATTGCCTAAGGTAAGAACAGTTCCCCTGGAGTAACAGAGACAAGCCTCACCGGCGTGCCTGCGATTGGGGGTGGGGGGACAACGGGAGATGAAGAACCTCAATTTGGAAGTTCAGATTGTTCTTAGAGACATTTTGTCAAGAGACGAAAGGAAATCTTAGTAACTAGCAAGATAGGAAGTCGAAACAGGGTTTTGTCTTTACTTTGTTTTGTTTAAGGTGGTAATATCAAAGCCTTTGCGTGCTAATTAGAGTGATTAATTAAACAGACAACTTGATATTGGAGAGGAAAACATACCTGCGGTAATGAAGTTGTTGAGGAGACTGAAAACAAAGGGAACCCTACGCATGTCCACTTCTTAGCCTTGAATGGGGCGGATCAGGGACCTTTAACCCACAGCAACAGTTGGGGGGCATTCCAGGTTCATGCAGGATGGCAGATGGGGGAAATGAAGCGCTCTGCCACATGCGCTGCATCGTTTTCCTCATCAACTGTGTGACAGGGCCAAACTTGCTGCAGAGCTGAGCAGAAGGTGAGCTGACTAACTAGTTCATGACTGTTGTCCAGAAGAGGGTACTGCTGGGGATTTGAGAAGGAAGGAGTGGCGTGAAGAGAGTGCAAAGTGAGCATCCAGAAGCTGTGAAAACTGTTCCACAGTCCTGGGAGATCGCTCGAGACTCTGGATGATCATATAGGCGTGAGATGAGTCAGGACAGTTGTGTGATTTTTCTCTAGATACATTAACCTACTCAGCTCAAGACATGGAGTCAACTGATAACTGTCCATCAGGACTGGAAAGGCGCCGAGCAGGAAAGAGGGAGAAGACATGGAAGACAATGCCACAGGGGGGAAAAAAAAAATTCGATTGTGTTTCCTAAGCTGCTGCAACAGGACCCCACTATCACTCGGCACCTCTTTTCTGGTATGACCTGGGGGAGTCATTTACTCTCACTTTAGATCTAGTTCACCATATATGTCATTTTGACTCATAAAATATAACAGAAATTGTATAGTTAGACTTCTAGAATAAAACGTCAAAAGACCCACAGCCTCTCTCTTTGCTAAAGAGAATGCTTACTGTTGAGATCCGGTTGCAAGCAAGGAGGCCTAAGGAAGACATGTGGAGACCACCCTAATAAGTGTGGGAAGGAGGGATGGAGAGGGAGAGACAGAGATCTCATAGTCACCTCCAAGGCTCCAGTAAATGAAACTATCTTTTCTACGTTCACTTACTATCTGACGACAGCCCCACGAGAGACTCCAGCAAATGTGGAGATGAAGAACCATCCAGAAACCCCTTTCAAATTCTGACCCACAAAATTGTGGGCAAACTTGTGCTTTATTAGCCAATGACCCATAACTAATTAGAAAAATACTCCTCAACCTTGTCGTCAGCTGCTGGAAGAATATGAGGAGTTCAGATATATGCTGAGATATGGAATATTGTGGTAGGGCCAACACAGATGATGAATGAGGCTCCCACGAGCCTGACGATCTTCTGAAATAGACGCCTTTCAATAAGTAGTTGCTAAGACTAGATGTAGCTGGAGTTTGAGGCTGCTTTATCGGGTTCCTTTTCCTACCTCCCTACACTACCCCTATTACTTACAACCCTCCCCTAACACTAGGTAGGAAAGAAAGACGGTTAGAGAGAAAATGGGGTATCGATATTATTAGACTACTTCCTACTAATTAGGGGTATCATGTTCCTGGGGGTGAGTTTGATCATCATTGCCAGGATATCTCTAATCAGCAACCAGCAACAGCACCAGGAACAGAAGCTGCCTAGCATTTATCGACTCTCTCGAGATTTCCAAACGTAAACTATCTTCAGCTGGCGAAATCATGCCCCTGCTAGAACAAGGAGCAAACCACAGCCGGCTGCCGTGGACAAATCTGAAGCAGCCCCATATCCCACACCTGGGATTAAAACAAAAACACATTCGTATAACACTTCTATGTTTTTAAAAAATAAATCTCGCTACAACTAGAGATTACACAAAAGACAGAAAATTTGAAAGCAATATTTTAACATAATGCTGCTGCAGCTGATGCGGAGATAGTGGATACAGTTTCAGGACTGGGTGGTGTGTTGGGGAAAACAGCAAAGTCAAGGGTCATCTGCGCAGATGCTGCTGCCGGCAACACTGATAAGGAAACAACTTGCCAGTTACAGGCACGTTCCTGGGACCAAATTATTTCTCTGCACCTACTGTGCCACTGTGTATGTTATTAGGCAAAGCACGTGGTCCCTTTGCACCTCACTCTACTCCAGCTATAAAATGAGGGTACCATTAACATCTACCGTAGAGTATTGTAGGAATTGGATAAAATAGGGTTTCAAGGTGCTTGGAAGGTTCCAGGAAAAGACGAGTGGCAGCTCTTATTGTCACTGGCATTAGAGATAAAGTCGGGCAGCAAGGCAGGTGCTGGAGGGACCACGGATGAAGGTCAGTGAAGGACAGCGACGAGGTGGGGTAGCAGGCGGCAGCATTTGATGGTGCTTCAAAGGGATGTGATCTTTGAAGCTGAAAGCGAGTGTGATGACTAATTAAAGGCTGAAAGGGGGAGGGAGGAAGACACTTCCCCTTTAAGGTATGAAATCAAAAGTGTCTATATGAGAGGACCGCAGGGAGAGCAGTGTCATTGGGGACAGCCAGGGTCCATCCGAGGAGGAAGATAGGGACACAACTCAGGGCAGATAAGAATTTATGTCTGTTAACGGCAAATCATGAACTCCAAAGGCTTTGGACGGATGAAGAGGAACAGACTGGTCCATTTCAGAGCAAACAGAACACTGTGATGATAAGGGCCTAGCAGTGACAGGTTCTCTGATGAAGATGAAGGGCTGAAGTTGAAATATACATGACCCTCGTGGGGTTGGTCCGGGAATCCTCTCAGGGGAAAAGTATAGAAAGATCTGAGACCAGCTTTGTGGTCCTAAGATTTGTGGCAGTGTAAATGGGAGAACCCAGGGACCCCATCAAAACTCTCTTTCTATGAAAGCCTTTAAAGGTACCTGGGAGAGAGAGACAGAGAGAGTTGTATACACACAGATGTACAGTATGGAAGCCATGTGTCTTCCTCTATCACTATTCGCTTTCTTGAACTGAGCCCGGGCCTTTCCTGAACTGATAGTTCTACATTTTGATGAGGTTGAATGGGCAGAGAGCCTTCGGGATTCTCCCGTCTTTGTCTCCATATGGGTTCTAGGGATTTGAACTCCAGTCCTCACGCTTGCAGAGCAAGTGATCTTACCCACTGAACCATCTCCCCAGCCCCATAAGAATTTTCATCATGGCAAAGAAAAGGCAAACAACACTCTCCTGTGTCACCACTAACCTTAAAGGAAACACTGGATCCTTGCCTACAGAGAGCAGTGGAGCAATGGAAAGGGCAAGGAGGCCGCAGCAGATGGTGAGAGACCAAATGAGATCCAGAAACACTGAAATTTAAGTTTACAGAGGAAACAATAGACCCCCCTCAACTTAGAGCAACCAATGGGCAAAGAGGAGACACACACATCACCACCGCCGCCGCCACCACTCTGCCCTGAGGCTGCAAAGACGTGGAAAGCCTCCAGAAACACTGCAAAAAACAAAACTTTAGACAAGAGATCTGTATGCTGTGATGGAGTGATGCTGGAGAAAGAACCTATCTGCCTAGAGAAGGGCCCTGCCTCTTGACCCCTGGCTTGCAAGCTGGTATCAGATACGGAGCCAATCTTCAAAGAAACACTGGATTCAAACCATTCCACTAATGAAGAGAGCTAAAAATTAATTAAAAACCAAAGAAGGTACTGTTACCTCTGCATACATACACACATACTCTCCACTGACTAAGCCAGAGACTATCCCAGGAAACATGGGAGTATGGCCTGGAGCTGACCTGGACACAAAATCCACTCAGGTAAACACTTCAGGCTGTGATAGTGTCGCGGCAGAGCAGTCGTATGAGGACATTCCTCTACAAAAGTAAACACAAAATGCATGGCCGCTCTGGAACCTCGGTCACTGAAATATGAGGGCTGAGAGTGCTACTCACCACTGAAGAAGATGGTATTGGCGGGGCGGGCCTGAAGCTATGGGGCATGGAGAGACTTGCTCTCAGCAGCAGAAAAAGCTAGAGGACCAGTTACACACGGAAATTCAGCGGAGAAGGAAAACAGAGCACACTTTTCACCTCCTCCTTTTAGCCTAACCTGTTTGAATGCGGCTGCTTGTCCACTGGCAGAGCTCAGAGTGCAAAGACACCCAGGAGTGGAAACCCAGCACATAAAAGTGACTGGTATTACACTATTTTCTGTTTTGTTTTAATTTATGTCTTATTCTTTTAACTTTTCCTTTTGTATTTTTGTTTTAAATTTTTGGTTTTTATTTTTATCTTGATTGGTTAGGCTTTATGATTGTTCTGCTTTTTTTTCTATACTAAATCTATTGTGTTCTCTCTATTATTTTTCATACCTTCAACCTCCCGTTATGGTTTTAATGTGAAACGATCCTCATAGCTTCATCAATCTCACTAGGCTGTGAACTCTGAAAGTTATAGTAATAACTCTACCATAACAAGATATGCCTACTGGTGAAACAGTGGCATGAATGTTATAGGAGTACCCAACCACTTTTTTATTGGATCTAAGGCATGCTCCATGAGATGAAACCAATCCTTAACACTGTTCTAAAAGGCCAAAAACCTAGACAGGTCATGGATCCTAAGGGAGAACCAATACTATTATTTTGTAAAATGGGCATCATATTAAAATGACTCCTATTGACTTCTTGCTATACCCATAGGTCAGAGCATTTCTCAACCCTAATAAAAGAAGCTTCTTACAGTAGATGGCAATTTACTTAGAGACCTTCAACTGGTCAACAGGCAAAGAAGAAGAAGAAGAAGAAGAAGAAGAAGAAGAAGAAGAAGAAGAAGAAGAAGAAGAAGAAGAAGAAGAAGATTCGATATTCTCAGTTCTAAATGGGATGTCTGTGTTACATCCTTGCCCCTAAGACTCAGGGAAGAGGAGTTGGAAAGATTGATTGTAAGAGCCAGAAGCAGTGAGTCAGGAAAGAGTGTTTTTCAGACACAACAGAGAAGCTGTACCTGTGAACTCATAATGACTATGACAGCATGCACAAGACCTGCACAGGTTGATACAAGACAAAATCCTATCCCAGAAGCAGTCAGTGCGTATGAAATCACACCACTAACTGAGGAGTTATTGGCATTTAAAAGCTCCTAGGAGAGGAAAAGTCAGTTTTCTTTAATGGTGTGGTCCCTAGCAGGTCAACCACAGCCCAGGGAAGGCCCCACTTCCAAGACTAGTTGGGCAACACAAACTTGATGTATATAAAGAAAAAGCTCAAATCTTAAGGAAAGGGAGATCAGGTTGAAAAGAGTGGAACTGGGAGAAGTTGGAGGAGGGGTAAATATGTTCAAAATGTGTTGTATAGAATTCTCACAGAATTAATAAAAATAATATGTAATGCCTTCGAAGCAGGCTCAAACAAGTAAATGAATGATATGAATAAAGCAGCACAGAACCTAGATAAAGAGGTCAATTATGTAGATGAGAAAGTATGCAGCATGGATGAAAAATTCAATAACATTTAAAAAATCACTTTAAAGTGATATTCTGAAAAGAAACCAAATAGAAATGTTGGAAATGAAAACGTCAACTTGTCAAATAAAAAAATATTTAAAAACTTCATCAACAGACTACATCAAACAGAAGAAAGAACACCATGGATGAAAGACAAGGTTAAAGAAATATCACATTCAGACAGCCATGAACAAAAAATAATCAGGCCTGGTCATACAGGCCTAAAATCCCAGCTACTAAAGGGATGCTAGGACTGAATCAGAATGGTTACAGCTTCAAAGCTAGCTTGGGCTACAAAATGAGTTCAAGGCCAGACTGAGAAACTTAGTGAGATTCTGTTTCAAAATGAAAATTAAAAAGAAGATGAAAATAAATATAGCTAAGTCATAAAATTCTTGACTATTAGGCAAAAACAAACAAACAAAAAAAAAAAAAAACAATAGCCACAATGTCTACCATCTTCTGCCACCATACTTTTCCAACCATGATGGATTCTATTTTCCAAAACCATGAGCCAATATAATCCTCTCCCCCTAAACATAGCTTGTCAGGTATTTTGTTGGGGAGACAAGAAAAGGAACTATCATATTCACATGAATTTCCCCTTGTTCCTATTTTATTTCTTTTTCTCCCTTTTCTTATTCTTTCTCTTAAAAACCTTGGGCTCAATTCCAAATTCCACAACAAAAGAAAAAGAAAGAAAAATTATAATCAAGTATGATCGCTACTTTCAAGAACCGTGGGATGTGATCAAGAGACTGAACCTGATTATCTACAAGATAGACGAAGGAGCTGAGATAATAATTTAAAAAAAAAAAACTGATTTGTAGAAAACTCTACTCAATGAAATTGTAGCCAAATTTTTCTAAACCTAGGAAAAGATAAGGACATATAAGTACAAGGGACATCTAGAACCCCAAGTAGACATGACCCAAAAAATGAAAAGTTCTCCAAGGCACCTCATTGTTTAAACTGCAGAACAAATAAAAATAATATCTGGAAAGGAGGAAAAACCAACTTTCTTACAAAGAAAAATCTACTAGAACCAACCCTCCTGCTGCAGAAACGGTAAGATCTGGGCAAGCATGACATCATAGAAGCGAGCCTCCCAAGGTCAATAACTGCTGAACGAGATTATTCTGTCCATACAAGATATCGTTTTCAGTTGATGCATACACAAGGACCTTCCTGACAATCAAGAGTAAAACTTTTCATGACTACTTGGCCAGCATTGCAAAAGATGCTTAGGAGAATGATACACACAAAAGAGAAGGAAAGTCATTACGTGGTTGCATTAAAAATATATAATCAATCCCACAAATGGACTAGACAAATAAAGAGCCAGAAAAGAATAAAAAATGTCTTTCTCAGTAAACCATCAAAACCCCATGAGGAATAAGGAAGAAAGAAAAGGAAAAATACTGTGAACCAACCAATAAAACCAACAAATGCCTCTTCATTATAACCCTAAATGTTAATGATCTCAGTTCTTCAATTAAAAGATACAGGCATGTGTAAAAGAAGTGGATCAGTAATTAAGAGCGTGTACTGCACTTATAGAGGACCCAGATTCAGTTCCCAGCACCTACATCAGAAGTCTCACCACCACCTGTGACTCCAGCTCCATGGGATATGACACCTCTGACCTCTGATGACACCTGAAGTCACATGCATAGACACATGTGCACACACACAATTAAACCCAATATAAAAAAAGATCATCTCTAAAAGACACAGGCTACTTGACGAACCTAAACACAAGATTCAACTATTTGTTGTTTGCAAAAGACACACAGACCAAAAATGAAAAGATGGAAAGCTGTTTGACAAGCTATAGGAAGCAGGAAATAGGTATAAAGAATAGCCATCCTTATGTCCAACAGACTAGCCTGAAGCCAAAAGTAATCAGATGATATGAAGAAAGTAATTGCACAGTAGCAAAAGAAACAAGCCAACAAGGTGGCATAATAACAGCAATGATTATGAATATTTGCACCAAATGTTGGTGCTTCTGATTTCACAGATGTTACTAGACAGGTAAATCCAGATGTCATAATAGTGAATGACTTCAATAACCCACTTTCAGCAATGCATACTTTCCAGCCAAAATTCCACAAAGGAAGTTCAGAGTTAAAACGCATGATAAATTAAATGAAGTTAATATCCAACAGCCACAGAATATACATTCTACTTATCATCTCATGGTTTCTCTAAAATAAACCCACATTCTGCGCCCTAAGTCAGGTGTTAAAGGTATAAGAGTAATTTCTTGTATCTTAACAGAATACAATTGAACCAAACTGGAAGTCAGGAGCTCAAGGAACTATAGATATTACACAAATCAACAGGGATTGAGCCTCACACTCTTGAGTGATCAATGGATCAGGGAAGAAATCAGGGAGGAGATTATGACATATGTAGACTAGGATCTGAAAATGAGAACACAGCTTACTAGAACCAGTCAGATACCATCCCAAGGAACTCTGAAAGGGATGCTCACAGCCAGGAGAGCCTGCGCCAGAAAACCAGAGAACTCTAAAATTTTTAAAAATTTTATGTTGTACATCAAAAGTCTTAGAAACACAATAGCAAGTCTATCCTTAATCAGAAGATAGAGATTTAAAAAAAAAAAAAAAAAGCCAGAGACAGCTAATGAAATGGAGACTCAAAGAACCAGTGAAACAAAGAGTTGACCCCTCCTTAGCCAAACTAACCTAATATAACTTAATAAAATTACTTGGTATTGGCGTGTTGAAAACTGCTCCTTTCTGAGTAGAGTTAAGTGAAATAGCGTTAGTTTAGCAGAGAAAGAAACCGAGCATAAATAGGAAAGGAAGAAGTCAAATTGCCCCTACTTGCAGATAATATAAACCTATACTTAAAATACTTAAAGGCTAAAAACCTATACTTAAAGACTCTACCAAAAAACCCTGAAAGCCGATAAGCATTTTCGTCAAGTAACAGATACACAAAAATCTGCGGTTTTTCAACATTCTGAAGACTGTAAGTCTAAGATCAAAACTCCAGCAGATCTAATGACTGGCGAGGGCATGCCCCTACTTTTCAAATGCTGTGTCCTCTCGTGGTGGACAGCAGCGACAAGGGGCAGAATTTTACATCTCCTCTTACGAGGCCACTCAACTCATTCACGAGTGCTCCCCTCTTGTGACTCAAGCACCACATCAGGGCTTCACCTCCTAAAGCCGTCCCGCTGCGGGTTAGGAGTTCAGCAATGCTTTCTGCACGTGATCTCACTCTCCACTCTCTTCAGCCATCCGATAGATTTAAAATCCTGTATCACTCTGCTGTTGCTAAATTAAATGACATCATGTGTGTGATGTATCTTCCATTGTGCCAGAATCTGATAGCCAAAATCACAATTGGTGATTTTTTTTTTTAAATCTCTATCTTCTGATTAAGGATAGACTTGCTATTGTGTTTCTAAGACTTTTGATGTACAACATTAATTTTTTTACCATTCACTGACATTAATGCTGCAAATTGTGGTCAGAAATGCAGTTAGGATCCCACGGGAAACCCTCTTATGCCCTTCTAGAACCTTCAGGGACAAAATTCAATATACAGAGTATATATTAGGCAGGCATGCCCTGTCCTAGTCGACAGCTGGCGAGGCATTCCCCTGCTCCACCCGCCACGTGAGGCTCCATCAACAGCCTTTTCTGTGAGTACTCTTTTTCTAAGAGAAAAAATAGCTGGCCGGCGCAACAACGATTCCATCATCCAGGACACAGGGGCGGAATTCTGTGCAATGAAAGTAATTTACTAAATGGTCCTCTGGTGCTGGGGAAGAGTGAATTCATTTTGCACAGGTCACAAGTTTACTTCCAGAGAGTAGTTTCCTCTCGGTCAGAACAGACCCAGGTCTAATGGAAAATTGAAGCTCAGTACCAACAGCAGTTCCCGCTGGTCCTGATCCTCAGAAGCCTGGCTGGGGGAGAGAGATGTGAGCAGCAGCTGTCTGTGAAAGACCTGAGTGATTCTCCATTGTCATATTAGGACTGGCCTCTTCTAGGGAAGAGACCTAAAGACTGGAGAGTTAAAAGGTGAGGGGAGCATCGAGAAGTTGTAAAGGGAGGAGACGAAGGCACAGGCTCACAGAAGCAGGTGTGTGGAAGTTCAGACTGGCTAGACCTCATTCTTCTGTCAGGAGAGCGTGCACTCTGATAGAGAGAGACGTGAGTGCACGGGCCTTCGTCCTCAAATGTTGCTGAATTACAGTCCAGACACAGACAGCTTATAGCATGGGTCCCTGTGATTCTCAATTCTCTCTCTCTCTCTCTCTCTCTCTCTCTCTCTCTCTCTCTCTCTCTCATCTAATCTACTCTTCACATATGTGTGCCCTTCATGGAGCTGATTTTCCCAGATACGTCTCAGGGTTTCTCACCAGATCTGCATTTAGAACCTGCCCTTTTTGCGCATTCAGAAATCACTCCAAAATGTCACACAAAGCCTCTCTGTATAGAGACATCACAGCCCACCGCACCAGGGCAAGTGAGATTCACCACTACACTTCCAAGCTTATTCTCCAGGCTGCCTAAGAACAGAGAGGAAATCGACAAGGACAACATTACACGATGGTATGAAGTATCCACGGAGCAGATTTCAGACACGCTTTACAGGTGAGCGAAAGAGAGCAGACACAAAGTCTGTGTCCCTGTCCAGTTCAGTTGCTTCTTTCAGCCACTCCACACTTTTTACTTGCCTGCCAGAAATATCACAGCCTGTGATCTGATTTTAAGGAACCAGTTTGACATTGGGTAACCCTGGTCTACAGAATGTTACAATTTATGGAGGAGAAGAAGAAGGAGGAGGAGGAGGAGGAGGAGGAGGAGGAGGAGGAGGAGGAGGAGGGGAGAAGGAGGAGGAGAAGGAGAAGGAGAAGAAAGATTACTTGGCTAAACTAACTTACTAAATCCCAGCTTGAAAAAGCAAAGCAGGAGTCCATCCTCAAATGACTTGTCCACACTTCTAACGTGTGTGTGCACCTTTCACCCTCAGCACGTGATGCTTTAATATGTCTGTGAGCCTCTCAGCCGTAGTCTGTGGCGTTCAAAAGGCTGTGGCCCTCTCAGGCACAGTACATGGTGTTGAATGTGTGTGTGCCTCTCACCCACCGTGTATGATGTGTGCAAGCCTCTCACCCTAGTATGTGATGTTCCATGTGTGTGCGCCTCTCCCCTGCATGGCGTGTTGTTCTCCATGCTTATTTGGCCATGGAAACGTTTTACAGAGAGGCTTCCTGAAAGCCGGTCATGTAGTGAAAACATTTAGACCCTTCTCTTGCATGACCCAAAGGAAAAAGAATCAGAAATTCTTTTGTGACACAATTTGATCAATACTCTTTTTTAAGTTGAGGACCTAGCAGATTTTCCAGGAAATTCTTAACAATGATAGTCAAACATTAGATAAACACGGCCATTCACAATATAGACATCTGAACCACACTGCAGCAAGATTACCTTAGAGAAATGCTCAGTGATTGACAACAACCTGAAACAGTGTTTTAGCCCACGCACTCTGGGGCTGGATTCCCAGGTTCGAATCCTGGCTCTTCCCTTTATTAGCTGGTGGTCTCCTGCTAGCCGTGAGCTCTCCTTACCAAAGCTCTCAGCTTCTCTGCGTGTCTGAGGAAAACAGCCACCTTGGTACCTGTTCATATTGTTCCCACAAGATTTTAAAGAACTTAAAATGAATAAATATTTACACAAGTAGATACTAACAATGCTCTTGGAAAAAAATGGATAATAAATATGAACCATTTCAGTCTCTCTGGGGCAAGAAGGTGTACCAACTCTTTGATGCATAAGATTTATTCCAGGGGCTGAAGGTATATGGCTCAGTGGTTAAGAACACTGGCTGGGTTCAATTCTCAGCACCCACATGGTAGCTCACAAATATCTGTAACTCCAGTTTCAGGAAATTCAACACCCATTCTGGACACATGGGGTGCACAGATATACATGCAAGCAAAATACTCAAATATATATACAAAGTTAACATGAACAGTTTTAAAAAGAATAATATTTGTGCCCTTAAAAAAAAAAAGACTATCCCATTGCTCTTCCCCTTTCTAAGAACTAGCCTATTTTCAATCTGCTTGAAAAGAAATAATAAACGCTTCTGTTATGAATTAACAATAAAATTTGACTGAACCATTATATAATATGCCGAAGTAGAAAGGAGATGTTCAGAGTAGGAGGTTTGACAGAAAAATACCAGATAGGAACTAAAAACCATTTCGCCTAATTGCACAAAGTCCCAGGGCCTGAGGACAATGACATTTCATGCAGCTGGGTATGCAAAGCAATACATATGGGCACGTTTGTATATGCTGAGCAGTAAAGTTTCCAAGGCGTTACTATTTCAATTGCTGAATTGGGAAAATAGCTACTTCTGTATCATAACACTATAATCGTATCAATATACTGAGCTTTTGTTGGGAGACAGTTTTAAGACAAACGGATTTGAAGGAGTCTCTTGAATAACGATGATTATGAATCCCATGTTCCTGCACAAGTCCCTTCCATGGCCTCTCTGTCACTGGCATCTCTGTCCCCATTCCCTCTCCTAGGCTATCCCTTCCTTCACCACACTTTGCTTAAGACATGAGTAGAGTCCACAGCCCATCCCACCAGGACAAGGGACTTACAACTCTTCTAAGCTTGCTATCTAAGTTTGTAAATCCAGTCAGTGGCACCCCTCAACAGTACTCTACATTTTCTAATATTCTTATATTTGCTCCATTTTGTTGCACGTTTCCTCTAAGTGACTTTTTAATTTTTTATTTATTTATTTTTATTAGTTTATTCACTTTGTATCCCAACTGTGGCCCTCTCCTTCTTCCCCTCCCAATCCCATCCTCCCTCCCTCTTCTCCACCCATGCCCCTCTCCAAGTCCACTGATAGGGAGGTCTTCCTCCCTTCCATCTGATCCTAGTCTATCAGGTCTCATCAGGACTGGCTGCATGTCTTCTTCTGTGGACTGGTAAGGCTGCTCCCCCATCAGGGGGAGGTGATCAAAGAGCCAGCCACTGAGCTCATGTCAGAGATAGCTCCTGTTCCCCTTACTAGGGAACTTTCGACACTGAGCTGCCATGGGCTACATCTGTACAGGGGTTCTAGGTTATCTCTATGAATAGTCCTTGGTTAAAGTATCAGTCTCAGAAAATATCCATGTGCCAAGATTTTTTTTTCCTCTCCCTGTGGAGCTCCTGTCCCCTCCAGGTCTTTCTCTTTCATAAGATTCCCTGCACTCTGCCCAAAGTTTGGCTATGAGTCTCAGCCTCTGCTTTGACACCCTTCTGGGTAGAGTCTTTCATAATCCCTCCGTAGTAGGCTCCTATCCTGTTCCCTGTTTTCTCCCTTTTTCGATGTCCATCCTGTTTGCCTTACTGAGTGAGGATTGATCATCTTACCCAGGGTCCTCTTCCTTGATTAGCTTCTTTAGGTGTACAGATTTTAGTATGATTATCCTATATTATATGTCTAATATCCACTTATGAGTGAGTATATGCCGTGTGTGTCTTTCTGCTTCTGGGATACCTCACTCAGGATGATCTTTTCCAGTTCCCACCATTGCCTTAAGGATTTGAGAATGATTGGAACCCTTTCGGATTGACAATCCTCCGTGTGGGAAAGCCACTCTGTTAGATACCCTTCCAAGGCTGGAACCCTCAAAGAAGCCAGCAACCTCTCTTCCTGTCCTGGTCACTAGTTAGCCAGCCCCAGACCTGTGCGGATCACTGACAGTTTGCTCCCTGTCTCCGGGTCCATTCTTTGCCCTTCTCCTTGCAGTACTGAGACGAGCTCCAAGCAAAGCATCATCCTGGTCCCACTGGCAGCAGACTGAGGTCGGCATTGATCCCCCACCCCGGGGGTGGGGGGTTGGCAGCAGACTGAGGAGAAGCAGGAGGGGAGAGAAAGCAGTCGCTTTTCTTTCTGCCCGCTCCCTGCCTGGATGGCCTGGTCTCACAGCTGCCGCATCCCTGCGTGTATCCTCCCACTGTCCCGCACACCGCTCCCGGTCCCTAAAGGCCTGGGGTGTGTCTGCTCCCTTGAGCTCATCCTACTCTTTTAAGCATCTTGTTTGCAGTCACTTTGGCTGTGCAAATTAGATTGATTGGCTGAGAGATTGACAGGTAAGAGAAACTTAGTTTCTCGAGACTGTATCAGTCATTTCTCATTGTTACATTTAGATAAAAATAGCATGTTTGCATGTACACACAATCTCAGCTCTACCACAGGTGAGTTGCCCTGCTGAAGGAAGCCAGGCTTGCTGCAAATACCTTAACTTTGTCAAGAGCTGTGAGTAACACCCTGATTAAAGTAAGTTAAAGTAGTGCATATGTAGCACCCACTTACAAGCCAGAGATAATTGCTTAGCTGAGATTAGAAATGTTTTGAAGTGTATGAAGTAATGTTCTCTTTTAAGGGAAAAAAAAAAAAAGCTTATGTTGAAATTTTTAATTTAGGATCTCACAACATTAATCCACTTTAGCAACACTCTTGGGTCCCTTGCCTTCCCTTTCCTTCTCTGGGACCTAAATCTCTTCACAGGTGAATTGTTCCTGTCTTGTAAATCCCAACAACTCCCATTTAGAAAGGGCATTTAGTAGATCTGGCATCCAGTGTGGTCCTCCATGTGGCTGCTTTTCTTCTTCCTTACTGGCCACAGCTCAGAGAACCTGAGACTCTCTTCCTCGTGCCATTACCTCAGCACGTGGCCCCTCAGCAAGCACTCAGAAAAAAGGAAAAAGAAAAAGAAAAGAAAGGTTATCGTAAGACTTAAGGAACGACTTAGCATTTCATATTTTAACTGAAACAAATTGCCATTCCTCACTGTCCCCGCACCTGAGAAATTAAGAAACTGGAGAAACAAACAGGCCTGGGGAGTGTGTCACAGAAGGAAGTGCTCTGACAACACATCTATTCCTGCTTCCAGTCATGGCTAGCTCTTTTATGACAGAACAGTCACCCCACTGACCACACTACAGAGGTGTGGAAAGATTTTTAGAACTTAAAAATCTGAAGACACTGAAAATTCTCGAGGTAGCCAGGATTTGCAGGATCATCAGGAGCCCCTAGTAAGGAGATCCCACTGAGTCAAGAAAAAGACCCCCCTTTTCTCATTCATATATGCCGTGTCTAGAAACGCTGAGAACAATAATCAGCTCCTAAAATGCAAAATGATGAAAGAAAGATGGAGAAAGAGAGAGAAGAGAGATGATAGATAGACAGATAGATATAAGTAATAGATAGATAGATGATAGATAAATAGATGATAGACAGACAGACTGGCTGATAGATAGATATAGAATAAATAAATGATTGTATATATTTTTAGCAACCTACATGTCTAGAGAGACAAAAAATGGAGTTCAGGGCCAGTAAGACTGCTCAGACCAGAAAGTGCCAGAGCATCAGGGCAGAAGACACACCAGGGTAGACAAGCCAACAGCCTGAACACCAGTACTCCTGTGAGACATTTGCTGACTCATCAGAAGCACATACATCTGGGCAGAGAAAGGCTTCTCGAAGAGAAAGAAGCTGGACACGGCTACTGACAGTGTCTCATGGCAGAAGATTTTCTAAGTTTCCCCTGGAGAAATTATTATTAAGAACCTGCAGCTTTTATAAATACTGTTGACCTCCAGCAAAATTGCAGAAGACAAATCAAGAGACATGACCACGAGATGTTTTCAAACCAATAGGAGCAGGCTTGGAGGTAGAGATGGAACACAGAGATAAAGTCCTTGCCTGACATGCAGAAGCCTCTGCCCTGCATAGAGATTAAATATAAATAAAATTGGAAGCAGACCCTCTAGAGACACAGAGAGATATTTAAATACTCCTGAACACCTTAAGTTAATGAAAATCTATAAAACTGAAAATCACACCAGGGAATTAAATCTGTAAGAAGTAGATAGAAACTCTAAGTTGATATTAGCTTACCTAACAGTCACAAAAGGCGTGGGTTTGATCAACACTGCTAAAAATAAATGAATGAACCAAATGAGTAGGTATTAAAATTAATTCAGTAAGTAAATTTAGCTGGGAAGGGGACTAGCAATGTGGAAGATAGAAAGGTAGAAGCTACTCCGGAAAAAAAGAGATACAAAAGACTGTAGGAGATACAGGGAAACTCCACTGGAGAAAAAAAAAAAAAAATCTAACATCCATGGGATTAAAATCTCCAAGGAAGAGTAGGAGAAAGGTGGCACAGAGCGATATATGAAAAAACATTGACCAAGATTCTTTTGAAGTTGACAAAAAAAACATCAAGCCACATGAAGCCCTGAGTTTGATTCTTTGCAAGAAAAGACAGTAAAATAAAACTGCTAGTCACCGAGTACAAAGAAAGCCTCAGAAAAACATACAAAAAGGAGAATACTGAACTTTGGAAGATCAAAGATTCCCCAACACATTTACTCAAGAAGACACATGAACGTTTTTAATTCATCATGAAGTTGAGCCTTACCAAAACTCAAAGTTTAAATTTAAAAAAAAATCATCCTTTATCTAGTAGCTCAAGTCTAATGTTAACAGAAACATAAATATGAACATGATCTTCATAAAGCCTGCCAAGAGAGTTTTGTTAAAACATCAAAAGAGGAGTGACTGGACAGGCAGAGTGAGGAGCATGGAATCCATAGAATACTTGTGTGTGGCATTGTGATACCCAGAAATAGAAGCCCAGGAAAGACACTGAAGGGTGACACTGGGCATCCCATCAAGCAATAGTGAGTTGTCTCTTGGGATTCGGTACAGAGAGATCAGAAAATAGAACCAAACAGCTGCAAAGAGACTAGACAGGAAATTGAGGCCCACCACCAAGAATATTTAGCAAGAAATGACCTTAACCCAAGACATTCTGTGGGAAGAGCATTCTGGGTGCTCTCGAGAAAGAAGTTGGTTTCTGCCCACAAGGCCAGCGTGGTTTGAATAGGTATGGCCCCCCATTGACGTATGTGCTTGAATGCTTGGCCAAAAGAGTGGTACTATTAGGAAATGTGGCCTTGTTGGAATGGGTGTGGCCTTGTTGGAGGAAGTGTGTCACTGTGGGGGCAGGCTTTAAGGTCTCATGCTCAAGCTATATCCAGTGACACAGTCTCCTGCTGCTAACTGAGGATCGAGATGTGGAACTCTCAGCTCCTTCTCCAGCACCAGGTCTGCTCACACACCATCATGCTTCCTGCATCGTGATAATTACTGAACCAAACTGCTGAAACTGTAAGCCAGCCCCAATAAAATGTTTTCCTTTATAAGAGTTGCCTTGGTCATGATGTCTCTTCACAGCGATAAAACCCTAACTAAGACAACAGCCATCTTAGTTCCTCCTCCAGACAAGCAAGAGATGTCGTGGGCTGAATGGGGGCAGCAGAAACAGAAAAGGAAACACGAGAGTGTTCTCTTGATGTTGTTTCAGGGTCAAAAGCAACAGGACTCAGAAGCTGTTAATTGTAGAAAATCAAAATATAAGACAAAGTTGACTTGAAGGTGCAAACAATGTTGTAGTAGTATTACCGTATATGTTGCTTGGAGAGGACATCACAAGACTTGTTGCATTACAACTGTCCGTGGAACCTTTCAGGAATGTCTGTCATGGAGCTGGAAAGAACAGAGTAGCGTTCAGGCATTGGATCAGTCAATATCAAGCTGTGAGGGCCTCAGAGGGGATGACACAGCCTAGAGAAGGTTGTCAGGGCAAGAACTGAGTAAAGACTAGTGACCTCAAAGTCAACACCTCTCAGTAAATGAAGATTATCCCAACAAAACAGTCCCGGGTTAACCATTCTGAGATCTGTGAAAATATTTTAATTGAAAAAAAAAATCATTAGGGCGCTCATTAGACAGGAAAACCATTTGAGAAGCAGATCTATTACCCTTCAGAGTTTATGTTTTCCTGAAGCCTTTTGCTAAACTGAATCCCATTGTTTTTTTGCTTCGACAGCAGGAACACTAATGATGTGAGCTGTAGTTAAAAAGCATTCCCAAGTCCTCCGGTTGAAAGTTTCAGTATGAATAATGCCAGAGGCGCTGGGGGGAAGAGTTGAAAGATGCCTGTGCTGTGTTTTAAAAATAATGTGCATCACATGACAAGAAACGATGTTTAAAATGAGATGGGGGTTTATGACAGTAATCAATTACTTTGATACACACACACACACACACACACACACACACCTGCTTGCCGTTTGTATATGTCAACTGAGGGGGATCGGTTCTCTGTGAGGCATTCAGTTCCCCTCATGTCAGATCTGACTTATAAGCAGGAGTCTACCATCATCAGTGAGATCAGGAGTTTTGGCTGCTCTCCTATTACTGGTGAATACTGTAGTTCAGGTCATGAACAGCTGACTTCCTTCTGCGGCAGAAATTCTCTCCCAGGGTTACACCGGATGTGATTTGAACTCTTGTGGTTTTGGGCCACTTGTAGCTTATTTCTTTAAAAGTCTGTTGATCTACTTCAAGCTCGTAGGCTGTTTCAGAGAGGCAAACTTAGTTACTTTTTTTTCCTCTCTTATTGTCTTTAGAAACGATTGCCCCAAAATACTTCTCTATATATTTTCCTAAAAACTGGCATCCTAATGAAGCCCTCCATGGTAGATCTAACTAATCGTAATTACCCAGTACCCCCACACACACATTGTCAGTTCTGCTCTATGAGCAAAAAAAGAAACAATAGAAGGAATGAAATAAGAATGCACTGGGAGGCAGAAGTTGCATTTTAAGGAGAGAAACAGAAGTATCAAGATATTATAAGCAAGAACTAAACTGGGAAGCATCAGGCATTAAGCGCTGCAGGATCATCTGTAAAGGAGTGATTCTCAAGAATTGTATAAATCCGGAAGGTTCCACTGAAGAGGAGAAGCTAACTTGAAAATGGCAGCATATGTCTTTTTATTTCTATTTCTATATTTTTTTTGTTATGGAGATAACATTTGTGCTACATTTGCCACCGGGCCGAGGAACAGTGCCATGGGCTTGGTATTAGACATAGTTGGAGCCACTCAAAGTCTAAAATATATAGTTAAATATATAGTTAAAGATACAGTTCCCCTCACTCCCCAGTCTACATTTGTGCCTCCTGCACACAGACACAGAGAGAGAGAGAGAGACTGAGCATGTATATAGAAGAAAAGCAAGAGGAGTTCTTTCCCTGCCAGTCTGATGTCTTACATGAGCAGGATGCTTCAGTCTGGTGTAGGCCAGTCCAGGAAAAATGGCAGCCTGATGGCCACTGGTACCCCCAACCCCTCGTTCACAGCTCTTCCAGCAATTTCTTTCATTTAGCATCTCACCAGATTTTTCTCTCTAGGTTCAGATCACATGGCTTATCACCCAGCAAACACTCACAAAGCATCTACAGTCTACAAAGCACCTGTGGGGAAGACGGACCTCAATGCTGAGACTGACCATACATACATATATAGTCAGTTATGGAGAACAGATCGGATCATCTAAATCGGGAAGGTCAGGTGACATACCAGAATCGTGCGTGGACAAAGCTACAGCATGGTGCAAACATCAGGCCTTTTTGCAAGTGGTTTACTAAGTTCAGCACTGCAGGAGAGAGGGGGGAGGTGCTCACCAGCTAGTTCCTTAGTGCATAAAAAGTGAGAGTGGAGCCTACCCAAGGACTGCTTTGTAATCAGCAGGGGAGAGGCACTCACAGTCAGAGAGGTAAGAAGATCTCATTAGACTCAAAAGAATAAAGGTAGATTTTAGCTCTGAAAACAAAAACAAAAAGAAGGAACCCACACATTAACAGCAAACTCCTAAAGGAGGCCCTAGTTTGCTTGGAAGCCTTTCATGAGCTCTCACTTGGTATATCTCTCCCCATCCTCCCAGTAATTGCTGGCACATAAAGCCATCTCATCTTGGAGAAGCTTTCAGCATTTAGCAGCACTAAGGGAGGAAGCCATCAGTTGGGGTGCTGAAGGAAGACTTTATATAAAAGAAGTTATCAGAAGCCAGCTGTTTTTGTTTTCAGATGAGGTCTCACATGTACCCCAGGCTGCCTTCTAACTCAAAACCTCCTCTTACCTCAGCCCCTGGAGTAGCTTAGATTGCTAGTACACACCACCATACCCAGCTCCCAGCGGGGAAAAGAGGAGAGCACAATGGCGAACAGGACAGACAGAGCACCATAGACTCCACAAGATCTCTGAGACTAATGTTCCAGGCAGGTAGAGAATTCTAACCCAGAAGGGCAAGGGCAGAGGCCAGGTCTAAAAGACCTTGCCTGCCACACTGATTTTCCAGAATGACTCACAAAAGCACTGAAGGTTTCTAGCAGGACAGATGACTTGATCCCATCTCCTTTCCAGTCACACACACACACACACACACACACACACACACACACACCAAAATCATACTGCCTGGGCTGTTAATGCCCTGGGAATATTTCTGTTTCAACTGACAACTTCCCAGAGGCAAAAGGAGAAAGGCTGTTCATTAATCCAAGGAAAGAGGTGTCAAATAAGGTAACGTCTTGGAACAGAAGCTTCCAAGCACACCTCTGAATACTAAGATAGTATTTTTTTTTCTCTTCTGTTTTTTCCTCCTCCTCTTCCCTGCCATGCCCCCCCACTACCACCGCTGCCCTTCTCTGACATAGGTAACATATTCTATGTCACATACTCTGTCCTGGTAGTCTGTATGTAGCTCAGGTTGGCTTTGAACTCACAGCAATTCTCCCACCGCAGCTTCCGGGGTGCTAGGATCACAGGTGAGTGATGTCACCTCAGATAAGGCAGTATTTCCTAAGACCCACTGCTGAGATGCAAAGAGAGGCTGGGCCAATGTTTTCCTATCCATTTTCCCCTTAAACACCCAGATTCCCAGCCAGTTTACTGCCTAGTCAGCAGCCAGCATTACTCAAATTGGGAAGAAGCATATTTTCCTCCATCTACTGTCTAGATATTTGCCCCGTCAGACCTTCCTTCTCTGCCCCTGAACCACAACTCAACTGATGGAAAATTTCCCAGTCCCTGTCAGCCACACAAAGAAGCTTGCTTTCAATAATCAAAGTCCGCTCTCAGACCCAGCCAGCCTCCATCAAAATAAATCAGTCCCAAGCCTGTCGGCGCTCAGCTTCCGGTGCCAAGCCCCGCCCCATCCGCTTAGTCCTGGCAGGCACAGGAAGAGCGTGGCTGCACTTGCACTGCGCCTTCCGGTCTCATCCATGCCTCTTGTAGAGATGGAGTTAGAATAGGGGACAGCGCGAAGTGCACATACGTGCTACCTAGCTGATGTTCTTAGGACACACATTACATACTCATACACACACACACATACTCAGACACTCACACACACACAAAATCCACTTGAGCAGGCATTCTAAGCTACACAGGCATAATAGCTCAAAGGATGTCCTACACAGACATAAAGGACTGTGCCCCCACTTGGCATCCACTTCCTTACTTAGGAAACAACGTTTGAGCAGGTGCTTTAAAACTGCAGAGAGCCTCTTACTGTGCAGCAAGACAGCCAGAACAATGCTGAATAGGATCTCAGCCTCTCGCGGGCAAGCATTCGTAGTGTTTCATGAGGTAACCACATTATTTATAGTTTCAACTTACATGTTTATGCGTCTGAAAAAGGTCTGTAGCAAAAGAAAGGCATCTGATAAGTCTATCTGAATGGTCCCCAAAAGAAATCCCAGGTAGAATAAGAAGGTAAAGAAAAAGTACTTCAAGTACCATAGACGTCTCAGACATTTTGACAATAGATATAGTTCTGTGTTGCTGGTAATCCAGGCAAAAAGAGACATGAGCTGCTAAACTCAGCTCATCGTCAACAACCCTTTTGAGGGAAAGAAGAGGAGGGTTTTTGTTTCATTTTGTTTTGTTTTTATTGTTGTTGGGGTTTTTTGTTTTGTTTTTTGTTGTTATGGTTATTTTTGTGTTTGTTTTTTGTTTTGTTTTGTTTTTTGTTTTGTAATTCCTAGTTATTGGAACCAGGAGGAAGAAGTTAAGTATTTAGACAAAGAGTAATTAAGAATTTGGGGCCAAAAAAAAATAATTTGGGGCCCGAAAATCTTCAGACAACAACAAAAGAATTGTAATTGTGGTTTTGTAATGTGTGGCTCTGTCTTCATGACGGGAGAATATATTTCTTCTTGTTCTCTCCTTAAGGACTTAAAGTGAAAAAAAAAAACCCACAAGAATTTTCGTGGCATTCTCAAGCGTTAGATCTTGTCTGATGGTCACAGCCTGTGGGTGTTAGGTCCTTCCCTGTACACAGTAGGCAAGCCCTGAAAGACTGAGGTACCTGCTTCCATCCTAGCAGTCACCCTGAGACCCTACCCCCATTCCACAGTCCACTGTGCTTGAAGCCACAGCAAGCTCCCATTCCTGAATGTTGGGATTTCGTTTTGGTGAGCTCTCTCCAAACCTCGTTCCCAGCTACCAACTGGCAGGTCTGCAGGGAAATAACCGCTGAAGAAGAGCAGAAGGTGGATCTATGCTAGATAGCAGGACCATCGCCTGCCTCCGCTCACAAAAATCTGTTCTTACAAGAATGAGCAGGAAAGAGCCCTTGATCTACCAACTGCCTGCACCCACGTGCTCTACAGAGGCAGCTAAAAACCTTAAGAAAGCTTAAAGTCTAAAATAACCCTGAGAGTGGGGATTAAAAAAAAAAAAAAAAAGCGAGTCTACCATAATCAAAGAAAAACGGACAAGAAGAACCAAAAAGACCTGTACTGCGATTGACTGTCCAGTGATAGTGCATCTGGCCAGAACTTGGAAGGTGCGTCACATCAAAAGTGGGACCACAGGAGGATGAACTCGCAGCAAGCAACAGAACCTCCCAGCAGATGGCCACACAGACTGGGAAGGGAGCCCTGCACTTCCAGACCACCAGCACCTTCCTGATGCAAAATTAGCCGAGGGCGAAAAGATCCAGTTCCTCCCTACTGGTCATTAATTCACTATAAGGAAACCAATTACAATAAGGCAAGACTGCCCTGTGGTCTTCATACTAACTAATCATTTTTCCCTTTTTGCTGTTGTGGTTACGGTGCTCTGGGCCCCCTCTGTAGCCAGACTGAGCCACATAAAAGACCTTATCTCAAAAACAAATTTAAATATGACTGATAGAGAAAGGAAAAGAGGAGGAGAGAAAATATGAACAAGGAGGGAAGAGGAGGAGGGAGTCCCTCTGTGACTGTCTGTACGGCGTGGGGATGGAGGTGTTCCTGAATCGTTCTTCCTAAACTCTGTCCTCGTAAAATACACCATTGGGAGGCACAGAACTATTGGGAGGCATCCCATCTCTGGCCAGAGTCCCAGCGGAGTCCCACAGGACTAGGCTAGGCCAAAGAGATGGCCGATGGAACCACCAGCTTCATTAGGTGGAGCGTCAACGCTGAATGGTGCCTGCGATGGCCACAGCCACCATCTCTAAGAAGTTGGCCCGCACTGTGAACTCTCCCAGGCTTTTTTTTTTTTTAAGAATAGATTACATCAGAAAACTGTAATGATCTGAAGTGTTCAGCTCCCGAGGTTTTGACAGTCTCACACTCACGTGACCTGTACAATGAAGACAGCCACTGTGCGTCACTCCGTGACACCCATTTTCCTATGAGTCCTCTCCTAGACTCCTCTCCATCTTTCGACAATGCCCATTCTCTCAGGTATGTGATTACATCCCACTGTGATTTTAATTTTTCTTCCACCGGTTTAGTTGTTTTCTTACTATTGAATTTTTGAGTCACATTTGGCTGTGAACCCTTAGCAGATACATACCTTCTAAACATTTTTCTCATTTCCATGGATTATCTTCTCATCCTGTTCACTGTCTCCCTGTCTGTCCAGCACTCTCTAGATTGATGCAATCCCACTTGTCTATTTCTGCCTTGTTGTTTGTACCTCTCAAACCCAAAGAAATCCTTGTCACAGATAGGATTGGGGAAACTTTGCCCCATCAGATTCTCCAGTAATTTTATAGTTTTGGTTCTTTTATTGACACCTTTAGTCCCCTTCGAGTTGATTTTCACACATGGTGTGAGGCAAGGGACTGATTCTATTTTTCTGTAGATTGCTATACAGTTGCTCACACTTTGTTTCTGGAAGATGCCATTCTTTACCCCCATGTATGTTCCTGGTGCCCTCACTGAAAGCTGACCATAACACATGGATATCTCTGGGCTCTATTCTGTGTCGTCAGTCTATATGTCTGTTCTTGTGCCGGGAGCACGTTGTTTAGGTCACTATAGCTTTGTGATAGATTTTGAAGTCAACAGAGCAATGCCTCTTGTTTCCTCATTTTGCTCAAAATTGCTTTGGCTATTGACTCTTTTATGCAAACTTTGGGATTGTTGCCTTTTTCCTATGGGAAAAAAAAAAGTCATTGGAATTCCCACGGCAGCTGCACTGAAAGCGAAGAGAGACTGAGTAGTGTGACCAATCAAGCTCCTAGTCTACGAACATAGGATGCCAAATTCATTTTCATCCATCTTTATTCCTTTTATTCATATATTTGGTAGTCCTCAGTATACTGGCCTTTCATCTCCTTGGCTAATTTTACTCTCTTAAGTGGCTTTCTTCTTTCTGGTTCTGGGTTGGAAGCCAGGACCTTGTGCATGCTGTACCAACACCCTGATACTGAGCTATACTTCCAGCTTGGGATTTCTTTTTTCCTCTCAATTTCGTTTTGGATAGTAGTTATAGTGATTTCTTTTGATGACCAAAGATTTTTAATTTTGAAGTAATTTCCCAACTTTCTTTTTCATGTTTAATGGCTTTTATGCCCTAACAGTTTTTTGCTGCTCTAAGGTTACTAAGACTTCCCCCTTGCTTGCTTTCCTAAACTTTACAATTCTGGTTTTATATATTTTGCCTATAATACTTTTCACCGTTTTTATGGATTTATATTTGGATCTGGGCTGATACGAGAGCCGAGGCTCACTCTCTCCTGTTGTCTCATCACTATTTATTAGAAAGACTGAGAAAAGTTAGTCCCTAGTCAAAACATCTTAATCTCTGTAACAATCCTCTGATGTGTTTTGCTCCCTGCTTTAGGTTTTAGGAAACCAGTGCTCTGTGGATGGGCTGTCCCTTAGGTGTATGATCCAGACCCAGCCTTTCTATCAGTAAAGGCATGCCTTTAGAAATCATGCACATACATTTCCTCCTTCAAAGTCTAAGCCAAACCCTCCTTCCCCGGTAAGGTTCCCCTGGCACATGACGCCTTCCTCAGCTTCACTTTTCCCAATCCCAAAGCGTCTAATCTAATCATGGTGGTAGATAGCACACCAATTTGTATCATTTCCCACCAATCCCTTTAAGTTAACCCTCAAAACTGGCCTTCCCAGTTCCAACAACCCTGCTTTGATGCTTCAGAAGCCAGATCTGAATGTGACGGTCTTCTTCATCACCGGACACAGAAACACTTGCATAGTAGGTCCTTGACACAGACTTCCTCGGGGTGGGGAAGGAGAGTGAGCATGCTCTGCCCTCCTGCCTTGTTCCAAGCACTTTGACTCACTTTAGCTCACACCCGTTCCTGCCTCCGTCACCCTGACTGTGACTCTTCACTGTGCTCCCACACGGAGAGCTTCTGAGGACGCCAGCAGACCCTTCACTGCCTCAATCTTCAACCCCAGATGTGTAATCCCATTGACAGGAGAGTGGTCGATTCTGAGTCAGAAGGGAATTCCCTTCAGGAGGATGAGCAACTGCCAAATGAGCATGCTAAAGTTAATCAAATTCTGATAAATGCAGCGATTTTTCACCCACGACACAGCCTTTCCGAAAGTCTACTGACAGTGTACTATTTTAGAGAGATTCAGGACAGGAGTCTAACACTAGGCTGATTGTGCAAGATTTGAATTTTACTGGGAAAATTCCTCTGTGTACAACTTGTAAATTAAGGAAATAGACAACAAACTATTAAGGAAAGGGAAAACTGGGGTTGAACTACTTAGATCTCCTTTATCCCCGTGACACAACAAGAAGAGACAAGAGGAAGACGTGAGTTCAAGGGCCAGCTCAACACTTCAGAGCCATCTATCCATGGGCCAGGAACCTCTCTCCCGGTTCCTCATTAGGCAACTCCAGCTCATCAGGACAGCAGTATTAGTGATGACAAAGTTAAGTTCTGCAGGCTTATATGTGCCCTTATTGCCTGCCTTGTCCTATAGTACAGAGCTACACATCCATGTCCCACCCAGAGTTTGACCTGCCAACCACGTAAGCTACGTTTCATAGCAGATTAAGGATCTGTTTTACAAGGTAATGCTGGTCATATACTGCTTTCACCCACGAGGCTGCATTCAGAATCTGAACCCTGTGAATCCCTACAGCTCTTCTCATCCCCGATTCTACGTCTCTCGTGAAGACCCATAGAGACAGTGTGGGGAAGCTGCTTTTTAAACAGAAAGTCACCAGGAAACTGCAGCTCTCACAAACAGGAAATGTACAGAGCTCCTAAGCACAGAGGTATTACAAGAGAACTGCAGAGTGGACTGGGAAGCATTAGGTCAGGAGATTCCTGGGGCATCCCATGAAACCATTCTAAAGAACTGAAAAGGCCGATCTGGCCAGAAGGTGAGGAATTATTGAGCAGTGCTGCCTGCAGGGAAGCCCACACTGGCAGCTCAAAGCAGACCAAGAAATGCGTCTGAGAGGCAGCAACATTGGGGGACAGTGATGTCTGGGAGTTTGAAAGGCCCCAGGCCTGGGACCCACTGTGGGATGACATGACACAGTGACAGGAGAATCCAAATTAATTCTTCAAATTTCTCTGGATTGTTTGTTTTGTTTTGTTTTCCAAGAGTTGACAGAGCAATCTTCACCTATCCCAAGGGCACTGTCATCAGGCAGTCATGAGGTAGCTGCAGTGGACAATGGAAAGGCCCCAAGCCAGAGAAGACTGCCTCTAGAGAAACACGAGGCCCTGGGTCATAAGGCCAGAGTAACTGAAAGGTACAGAATGCAGAAAGAAAGTGAAGGTCCCAGAAAGAAAGTGCTCCAGATGCAGTAGCCAAGGCAAAGGGAGGTGTTCAGTTTCTGCTCATGAGACTCTGGTACTGTATGGAGACAGTCAGATAGCCCTGTGTCCACGAGCAAAGCCTAGTGCCCCAAAGCTGGAGAAGCTGGGACCAACGAATTTGCGTGAAGGAAAAAGATGGTCTGCGGTTTAGTTTACCTAAATTACCAGAACACATTCTCAACTTCAACTTTTAAAAGCAGAAAGACCTTTGAAATTGAGGGTGTGTGTCACCATGTCAGGATCTGTGAGGAATTTATGTGGTCGAATCAGATCAGTTTATATAAGCATTCCTCTAAAAGTCTCTTAAGGTCGTTGCAATTTTTAGAATCGTGAGAAGAAAGTAGGAGCAACGGGGAGCAATTAACAAGAACCCAGTCATCCAAACAAATAAATGGGAGCACGGATAATTCACCAAGGAGCTATACAAACCACTGCCCATCATTTACAAAGGTCTCGCCACAGTGAAGGCCCTCTGGGCCAAGCACCTCTCACACAAGAGTTCACTTAATTCTCTGGAAGATTATGGTAATAATATTGCCAAGAGACACAAACCATTTCATGTAACTCTCAGATCAAGCCTTTGAGAGTTAGTACCCATTTTGTAGGTAAGGGGAGAATGTAAAGGCGCTGAATAACTTCTCTGCGGATGTCTAGCTCGTGTGAACCAGAAAAGTTTCTGGTCCCGCTTCTGTACTTTAACTCTGCCAGAACGTTCCCATATTGATGAGAAAAGTGGGCCTTGCAGAAGTTTTGAAAACATCAAGAAACACATGACTGGTGAGTGGAAGGTCACTCTTCTCACCCCACGTCCCATCCCTTAAACTTGGCATTGAATTATATCAACTCTAATAGTTTAATTTATATTGGGGTTTTATTTGAGAGTATCATAAAATTTGACATTAGGAAAATCCCAGAGCCTCAAGCCAATAGTCGTGGCATGGACACAGGGTTGCTTGCTCCTGGCCTTGAGTTCTCAGAGCTCATCTGGCCCAGCTTTGCAAGGTGAAATCTGGCAGCTCTCCTTCACTTCTGTGAGATGTCTGCCTCATGCCCTCCGACTTAGCCCTCTCCTGCTCATGCCGCTTCTCTGATAAGATGACTGACTTGGAAGAGCTGCTAAGGGAAACATGTTCAAGAGACAAGAAAAGAGGATGCACTCTCATTTTCCAGGTATCTGCAGTCCCTTGCATGGTTGACACCTATCATAATTACACCTCATTTAAACATACAGATTAATTATCTTCTGGTGAATAGTTCTGCTGTCTTGATGGGGATGCCAATGAAGGCAAGCCCTTCCAACATGATCCTCATGGCTGCTCAGCGTAGCTTAGAATCACAGGTGTGGAGGGCACTGCAAACCAAATTGCAGCCCTCTTGACATTCCATGGGTATTTGCAAAATGCTAACCAAGGCCACAGACTCAGGCCTGGGTCGCAGTGGCAGGCTGTGCTCCATGCCAGGTAGTGCGTTAGCCATGTTGCGTGCATCACCTCACTGCTGTCAAGTAGGCACTTGGGACAAATTGATCTAACCGTATTGAAGCAAATGACATAGCCACACCGAAGACCATATGGAAGAAAGGAACAGAGCTAGGTAATTTTGGAAACAGGATCCCCACCCAGTCTGGTAAAACCAAAGACAAAAGGACATTAAACACTGGCTGTTACTGGCAAGCTTTTTTTCTTGCAGGGATATTGATTTGGCAGTTCTGAAACAACTGGTGGGTGGGGGCACTGTTGAAGATAAACAAACATGCTGTTCTTGAGAACCAAGAATTCTCATTTAGAGAAAGACACTGCAAACTATGATCAAAGAAAGGGTGATGGTGATGCTAGCTTGAAGCCAAAGGCAGCAATGTGAAACCATGTCTATTTTTTATTTTGTGGTCAAATGTCCATACGTAAAACACACTATCAAGGCCCTTTCTAAGGTGTGACTCAAAGCATTCACTCCATACACCTCAAATTCTTGTGTAATCATCATTACTACCCACCTGCAGAATTCTTCTGTTATTTCCAACTGAAAAATCTTGCATCCATTAAAAACTAGCTCCTGCTGTCCCCCCCACTGAGCCCCTGCTAGCTGTTTTCACATTTTCTATAGATTACTTTAATAAGGGAATTTATATAACACACAAACTTTATGTCTGCCTTAGTTCACCTTACATAATACTTTCAAAGTTGGTCTATGTTGGGGTATGTGTAAGAATTTTGTTCCTCATGGAGAGGACTAACTAATACTAAAGACCTTTCAAAAAGCTATGTGGAAACCTACTACCATGGAAACGCCCTCGTATGTATATGTATATAAAAAGTTGACATGGATTTACCATATAATGGGGGATACACCAACTAGATACCCTATTCTATCAAATAAAAACTCCAGTACCATAAATGGGTTACCTCTTTCTGAGAAGACCCCCCCTAAAAAAATTATAGGCTATTGCCACTTCTATTGATTACCCTCTAGAATTTGATGTTAATACCCTATCGCTGAAAACATCACATCTGGTTCTCAACTTGAAGCTTCATCCCTATTGCCTGGCTTTCCTGGTGCTGGAAAGTGATATGCACATGACCAGAGTAGAAAGGTAATATTCAGTCTCACCCATCTGTGAACTCTGCAAGCTACAAAAAAAATGATCTGCCTGACAAGAGACACCCACTAGTGCATTAGTGGTACAGAAGTTATGGCAGTAACCAACCGCTTTTTTATTTTAATGTTTGAAGTTATAATTTGTTATGGATATAAACAACGTTTTTATTAATCCCAGGTGTGGGATGTGGGACTGATTCAGATGGTCCACAGCAGCAAACTACTTGCCTCATGCAGGCTCTGAGAGGAGCTGTTTGCCAGGTGCAGACACTTTAAATCTGAGGACTCTAGAAAGAGAATAAACGCCAGAGCCCAGAGAGTGTTAGGGAGCTCTGAGAAAGACAAAGACTGCTGCTGCTCCCCCCACTCCCATGACTTCTGGTTGCTATTGATGCAGTGAGACAATGTTTTGGAGATCTCCTGAAATGAGAGTTGGACTGGCTCCAAGGAGCCCGACAACCTTAACCAGCAAGGAAGCAGCTAAGAGAGCTGTGTCCCCCTCTCCCACTAACCGTTTCTCTCTCCTACCTGGGCTGTGGGGTATTGGGAGGAATTAGGGTAGAGAAGGTGTTGGAGCCCTTGATCTGGCAGCTGCTTTGATATTTAAATCTCAGCGGAAAGACTGCTTTTACCAGGCCTTCACTGAAGTCAGGGAAGAATTTGCAAGTCCATCTCCTTTTGTTTGTAACAGCAGGTGGGATAGCTTGTGAGGATCACTCCTCTTGCTTGACCTCCTTGTAAATTTAACCCATTGTTCTGAGCTGTTTTTACTCTGGCTTAAAAGCTCTCTGCAATAAAAGTCAGGCTGCTGCTGTTGCTGGTTGATCGGGTCTGGAGCCTCTTAAAAAAGTCTCCTGTGTGTGTTGTGTGTGTGTGTGTGTTTTGTTTTTTTTTTTTTTTATTAATTTTAATCCTCACTCCCAACTCAAGAACCGTTCGACTCTGCTGGTGGGCTCAGGCAGAAGGAAGAAAGAGATATAAAAATGTGAATAAAAGAGTTGTTTTTAAAGTATACCAACAATAATTTAATTACATTTCTGTCTTCCTTTTCTTCCCTCCTACCTCTCCCCATATGCCTCTCCTCAGTCTTTTTTTTTTTAATGATTTCTTTATTATGTATACAATGTTCTATCTGCATGTACACCTGCAGGCCAGAAGAAGACACCAGATCTTATTACAGATGGTTGTGAGCCACTGTGTGGTTGCTGGGACTTGAACTCGGGACCTCTGGAAGAACAGCCAGTGCTCTTAAGCTCTGAGCCATCTCTCCAGCCCTCCTCAGTCTTTTTTTAATGAACTTATGGCCTGCTATCCAATACGTAATCCATTGAGAGGCCAAGAATTGTGACTAAAAAGGTTGTGTGCCTAGGAAAAAAACTTACCACTATTATTCTGCTAAATTGACATAGCATTCAGATGACTCCTAGTGACTTATTTCTATACCCATAGATCAGTGCATCTTTCCGCTCTCTTCAGAGTAACCTCTTACAGTAGATGGCAATTAACACAGAGACCTTCAATGTGTCAATGCACAGAGAGTATGAGACTTTAGGGGTGTTCACCCTAAATGGGAGATCTCTATCACAATCCTCCCCTCAAGGCTCAGGGATCTATGTGTAGTCAGGGACAGAAAGACTCTAAAAGCCAGAGGTACTGGATAACATCAAGGAAACAGTGTTTCCCCAGACACAACGGGGCAATTGCACGTATGAAGTCACAGCAATGGTGACAGCGTGAATAAGCCCTGAGCAAGCAAAAGCCGGACAGAAAATCCTGATATGGAGAAGAAAGGGGGGCCATGAAGTTTCACCCCTACCTAATGAGCTATTGGCATTCGACTGTTGACAGGAGAGGAAAAAGCAGTTTCCTTAGTAGTGTGACACCTGCTGTATCAAGCACACCCTGGGCCGACCCTACACCCAACCAACACAAAGTGGATTTGATGGATTTATTAAATGAGAGAAAGAGAATGTGACGTTGGGTGGGTGGGAAGGTGTGTGAGGATCTTGGAGGAACTGAGGAAAGGGAATGAATATATAATCAAAACGCCTTGTACGGAATTCTCAAATATGAAAATTAAGACATTTTTAAAGGGTTTTGCTCCTGATGACTGAATAATATCATGCCTTCTGTATACATGCTTTTTGTTATCCATTCATCTACTGATGGTCATTGGAGCTGTTTCCATATTTTGGCTGCTGTGAATAAGGCTGATATGATCATATGGCTATGACTGCCCCGCCAATGTCTAACACCGACACAGTAACAATGTGTGTCGTGTGGTGATTTTATGTGTGTGTTTTTTTTATAATCACTATGCTGTCTCTCACCATGAAGACACCACGTGACAGTTCCAGGAGTGCTCCGAGGTCCCAATGTCTGCTCATCCCTCTCCCCCACCTCCCCTCCGGATGCTTTCATTTTCAGTAAAGGGGCTCTGGCTTCACTGCTGGGTGTGATGCAGAGTTTCATGGATGTTTTGAATGAATTTCTCTAGTGGTTGTTGATGTTGAGTATCTTTCCATATTCTTTCCAGCTACTTGCTGTTATCTGTGGGAAGATGTATTCAGTAATGATGGCCTTTGATGCACAAAAACAAAGTAATAATTTCAATAAAGTCCAATTTAACTATTTTTTTTCCTTGAGTTGCCCGTTCTTCTTGTATTAGCGGTAAGAAATTGCCAAACCATGAACTTTCCCCTCATGTTTATTTCTAAACGTTTTGTAGTTTTAGCTCTTACAGTTGGGTATTGATTCCATTTTTAATATATTGCACAAGGCAGGGGTTCCGTTTTTTTATTCTCTTGAATGTGAATACACATTTCCCCAGAAATTTTTGCTGAAAAGACTGTCTTACTTCGTTGAACAATCTAAAAACCTTTGTCAAAAATTATTTGACCACAAATGTGAAGATTTATTTCTAAGCGTGCTGTTCTATTCCAGTGACCTTTATGACTGTCTTTATGCCACTGCCATACTTTTTGGTTACTATAGCTTTGGAATATATTTTTAAAACCAGTTAGTATGCTTCTTCTGTTTTTTCTTTTAAATTAGTTATTGATAGTCTTTAATAGATCCACATGGATTTTGAATTCCCCTTATGTAAAAAAAAAAAAAAAAAAAAAATTGAGATTTTGGCAGGAATTGTATTGAATCTATCACTTTGGACAAGTATAGACATATTAATATAAAGTTTACCAATCACAAATACAGAATGTCTTCCTATCTTTTAATATCTTCCAGCAGCATAGTTTTTAGTGTAAGGGTCTTTAGAAATACTAGAAGAAAGGACTTGAAAGTTTTAACGTAAGAATATAATCAATGACTGAGGAAATAACTTTAACCTGATCTAAACATTGTACAGTTTATACATGTATCAAGACATCACATTAACTCAAATTGTTAACATTTATGACTTAATATATCAATTAAAATAAAATATTCAACACATTAAACACATTTAAAAATGCTAATAAATAAGTTTTCTTTTGCTTTATTGGTAAGTGTGTTTTTGAGAATTTCATTCTTGCTGATTTTGTTGCAAATGGAATTAGTTTTCAAGTTATTCATTGTCAGTATGTAGAAGAATGGATAGCTGTGTATGCTGAACCTTCATCTGTAACTCCATGATACAGTACTAGTTATTGGGTTATTGTGCAATCTTCAGAGTCATCCACATATGAAGTCATATTATCTATGAACTGAAGAAGCACTTACTACTCCCTCTCCAACTTGAATACGTTATATTTCTTTTTCTTGCCTAGTTGCTTGGGCTCCAACTTCCAATACTATCTGAATAGAAAAAAAAAAAAAACACTTCAGTCTAAAGGAAATGCTTTCAGTTTTTCTACCATTATGGTGGATGAGATTCTAAAATGGGAAAGACATCTCAAAAAAAAAATAATAATAATAATAAATAAATAAATAATGAAAAACCTGATAAAAATACTAATAATAATCTGTATTTTGTTAACACTATATGCTTTCTTAACTTGTGTAATTATGATTATATAAGATTGAACACAGTGGGAAGCCTGCTAAAAAGGTGTCTGGAGCTCTCTGCACTGTTTTGCAGCTCCTTTGTAAGACTACAAAGATTTCCAAGTGAAGGATTGCTTTTATAATATATTCTATTGCCGTTGCTCTTGGTTTCCCACCAGAACTTGAACATAAGACCCTTTGGCCTTTTGTGCAGTCCTCAGAGTTACCCACATATAAAGTCATGTTACCCGTGAACTGAAGAAAAATTTGCTACTTCTTCTCCAACTTGAACACCTATTATTATTCCTTTTTCTTGCCTAACTGCTCGGTCTCCGACTTCCAGTACTATCTGAATAGAAAAGGTACTTGAGACTGGATTGTAGAAAGAACCACACACTTTGACTCCTAGACATAGAGAAATCAAGCTAGGGCTGAACGGGAAGCTTCCTGCCTACTAAGGGAAGCCTTTCTGCTGCTGAAAAGGGGACATGCAGGCTGCTGAGGAAAAAAAGACATTAACGGTCTTACCCAGCTACGAACCCTGTGAACAATAACAACAACCTGTAATTCAAGATGTGCCCCCTGGAACAGTAAGTACTAGCATGGGTTATGGAGATTATCAACTGCTTTCTGATTGGATTGGAGGTCTACTCCATAGCAGGAGATTCATTCCTGGTACTGTATGTGCTATAAACCTGGTCAATAGCCATGGCTGGGGAAGTCAGAGGCCCTAAGGGCAGAACGTGCTACCATTGTTTGCAAAACAGCCATGTAGTTAGTTAACCGCCATCTAATTATTCACGTTTATATCCATCGATTAGGGCAGCGCTCATCCTTAATCGGAGAAACTTCTTACTGCCTGGAGCAGTGGTTCAAAAAGAGACTCGGAAGTGGTCAAAGTACCTAGAATAAGTGATGCTACATTACTCAGCCCCAAATAAGAAAACTGTGTCACCAAGGCTAAGAAAACACCACAGAAGGGGAGACAGAAAGAACCTAAGAGCCAGAGGGTGAGAATACATACAGCAAAATACTTCTTGACCCAGACACTGCACTCAAGAACTCAGACCTCATGTGGTTTCTTGCATCAGACCTTTGCAAGACTGGGGCGTCAGCACTTCACCGTGGACAGGTGATAGGCCTATGAGAATCTATAAGCAGTTAGTAGCTGTGAGGGAGGAGTGTCTTTTTCTTCAGTGGCATGGCCGCTGATGAGCTGCCCATTCTCCGGTCAATACCTCCAGCCAATACCTCCAGCCAATACCTCCAGCCATGCTCAGGAAAGCCTCTCTAAATAGACTCGGTGGGTCACACACAAACAGGAGACATGAAAGTAGAATGCCAAGAGTTTTAACAGCAAAGAAGATGAGAGCAGATAAGAGAGAAAAGTGAAAGTCCTTAAATACGTGTGTAAACTGTCAAAAAATATTTTTTTTTTTTGTTTTTTTGAGACAGGGTTTTTCTGTGTAGCCTTGGCTGTTCTGGACTCACTCTGTAGTGCAGGCTGGCCTCAAATTCACAGAGATCCACCTGCCTCTGCCTCCCTTGAGTGCTGGGATTACAAGCATGTGCCATTTACTGCACCTGGCTAATCAGTAAATTTTTAAAATCCAAAGAGATTTTGTTCAGGTGTGCAAAAAAAAAGAAAATAACCCGTTGTGAATGTGTTGAGTCTTGAAAGATCTTTAGGCAGAGGGCTCCTCTTCATTCTTCACGAATTAGTTTTCCTAGGAGGTGTTCAGCACAATACTGCTTTGCAGATTGAAGTTCCTAAAGGGAGCTGGTCATTCTGTGTAGTTAGGAAGAACCGGGAGTTTTTTGGCTTATTTGAGTTTCTATTGGGGGAATTTCTCAATTAGCATATCTGAGCTTATAATGGGGCAATTTCTCAAGGGTAATTTGTTTCATATCTGAAACATGACGGTATTCTTCCAGGGTTGGTTGTGAATATTAACCAATTTCACGGTTAAGAAAACACTTCATGCTGAGTGTGGTGGCACATGCCTGTAATCCCAGCGCTCTTGGAGGCAGAGGCAGGTGGATCTCTGTGATTTCAAGGCCAGCCTAGTCTACAAAGTGAGTCCAGGACAGGCAAGGGTACACAGAGAAACCCTGGAAAGAAGGAAAGAAAGAAAAAAAAGAAAGAAAGAAGGAAGGAAGGAAGGAAGGAAGGAAGGAAGGAAGGAAGGAAGGAAGGAAGGAACTTCATCCGTGGTAGGTACTCAATAAACACCCTTTCTTTTATCTTTCTGGAAACATTTTGGAACACAAAATGAGAGCAAGGTGAGGTACCATACATCCGAGTGCTTATTGGGACGAAATACAAGTGTTGAAATGGTAAACCAAGAACACATTCCACTCTGGTCTAACCAGGTGCTAAACTGACCACAGAGCAAAAGTGTGGCCCAGAGCAAAGTACACCAAAAAACAGACATGGGGGATGAGGCATGAGTTCCTCAGCAGGCCCAGGCCAGGCCAAGCTCCCCATGTGCAGAGATAGGAAAAGGGGCTTAGAAGAGGAAAATTCAATAACTGAAAAATTTGATTGATGGGTCTGGATAGGTGCCACAATCCAATTACACAAGAGGCCGGTGGAAGGGACCCTGTGAGCACACCCGGACCAGGTGGCCAGAAGACAGAACCCTGCAGCTCAGAAAAGGCAGGCTGAGTCATGCCTAGCCCAGAGGCAGGAGAAAGGGGGCTGGCTGTGAGTGAGCGTGGGGCCTTGTATTTCCGTGTGAACTGTAGTTACCGGTCACAGAAGTGTTTTAAACAGAGAAGCCGTATGATGGGAACACAGCCCAGTACTTCAGGCTCAGTTCTGGTGCAGAAACTCACAGTTGTTTTGGAAGCGTTAGTGGAAAGCATGTTTAGATGCCTGTAAAATTCACCAAAGGGCCAGAGGACTACATCCGGGCTGTGCTGTTGGAACTAGGCATCAGGGCAACTGAGAACTGATGAAGCTTTTTGGCAAAGCCACTGGATGGCAGCTATCAAAATTGTGAAGATATGTATTTGCCTCAGAAATTTCAATCTAAGGGGGGGGAAGGAACTCAGTTCTAATCTATTCAAGAAAAACCTATTCTAGAAAAACAATACATGTGCATGCAATAATGAATATGCAAGGTTTTTCAAAGGAATACTATCTACCAGTGAAAGCTACGTATGTAAATAAGGGGTTAAACAAAGTATAAAATAAAATTTTACAGAATCCGTAAAAGAATATATGGAGGGTGATGAGGAGATGGCTCGGTCAGTGAATTGCCTGCTGCGGAAACATGAGAACCTTGAGCTCAGATCTGCAGCACCTAAGTAAAATGACTGAGTGCCCTGCCATGTCTGATTCCAGCACTGTGGAGGCAGACATGTGCCCTGAAGCTCTTGCCAAACTGTGGAGCTCCAGGCTCAAACGAGAGAGCCTGTCTCCAAAATAGCGAAGGGAGAAGAGATGGAAGAAGACATCCAACACTGACCGCCAGCCTTCACACAGAAAGAACACACGGCACCTTTATGGAAATATCTCCCGGATTGCTCTTTGGAGGGCGATGGGAGGCTCCAAAAGTCAAATCCAGAGCCAAGCGTGATAATGCATGTCTGTAATCCCAGAACTTCAGAGCCTGGGACAGAGGGATTGAGACAGTTCAGTGCCTGCCTGGACCTCATAGGGGTACCTTGTCTGAGAGAAACGAAGAAACAAAATAAGAAATGCACCTCCACAGCATGTCCCATTTCTGTGTCTCATTTGTTTGTTAAGCAGGTGCCTCACGCTGGCTATGCCCACCTGTCTAGGTCTAGCACACTCGTTTGCCTCTGGCTTTAAAATATATACATATATATATTTACTGTATGTGCATAGGAATGCAGGAGCATACAGAGGTCAGCAGAGGGTTTTAAATCCTCTGGGAGTGGCCACCCAGTGGTTGACAGCGGATATGTGGGTGCTGGGAACACAAGCACAAGCAGCGAGTACTTTTAACCACCGAGCTGTCTTCTCTAGCCCCCTTGCCTGTGACTGTTGCATACTTTGAGTGAGCTCAACACCGTAGGAAGCACTGGGGGCAGGGGGGAGGATTCCCAGAGAGGAGGCAGCCTCACTTCGGAAAAGGACTTGGTAGTGGAGGAGCAGAGCAGACCCTGTCTCAGGTGCACCCAGGCGTGAGGAAACCCAGCGGGTGGTGGGAGTACAGGTGGCCGCATCCAGAAACGAGTTTTAAAGGCCTGGACTGAGGAGGCAAAGAAAGCAAATTCAATTGAGGTTCATAAAACTTATGAAGCATATGCTGAAAAGTGCCTCGGCTACTGACTCCAGCCCTGCCATAAATAACACAAGGACAAAGAGGTAAGGAACACGGAACCTGAAACCACTGTGGAGTGGCCACAGTGCTGGAGCCCAGTGACAACCGGGCATCTTCCGGAGGCCTTCGTCTTGGTTACTTAGTTACTGTTTGCGGGTAGGTGGGGTTAGCGTCAAATTATGTTCACTGGGAGGGGCGGGGCTCAGAAGGGGGTCAGTTTCCACACTGCAAGGGTGTTCACCAGCCCCTCTGCACCTCCCCGCACTGCTCCACAGGACCCCCTCATCTGGAAGGAGTGATCTGGAACTCTAGGCAGGTGTGTAAACAGTACAGAAGTCAGGGGCCCCAGCTGTTGGTGACTGGGAGAGGCTGACGATGATTTTTACAGAGCTCATTCCAAGCCACACTGGGAGGTGGACGAGGAGCAGGCAACCCTACTGGTAGCTGCGGAAATTCATGTTTCACTCCCTGAGCCCATATCCCTCTCCCTCAGCCCATGTCCCTCCCCTCAGCCCATGACCCTTTCCCTGAGACTGCATCCTTTTCCTAGAGCGTCCCTTCTCTGACACGGCATCCCTTTCTCTATAACTACAACTTTGTCCCCCCCACACACACACACTTTGGAAGCCATGCTCTTCTTCCTGAAACTGTGTCTTCATTCTCTCCTAAGAAACCAGGTCCTGAAGCAAGGAGGGAAAGGAGAAAATTCAATAATAAGGAACGCTTCGAATACTCCGTTCCTTTTTGAAGAGCCAAGAGAAGCAAATCCAACTGTCCCTGGCTTCTGGGGCCATTCTCTCCACTTTTGGTCAAGGTGGACACTAACTGCCTCTGAATCACAGCAGAAGAGGGAATGGGTTTATATGATAAACAGTGCCAGGAAGAAGCCAGGGGATGTGACCAAAAGAAAGAGCCAGGACAAGGAATCAGGCCAAAGAACAGGACAGCGCCTAGCCAGATCCACAGCAGCCATCTGCTTCCTAACAATGAATTGTTTCAATTAAATTTTTTTAAAGAATCAAAAGACACGGGAGGCCAGATGCCATAATTTGAGACAAAGCCGTAGCTAGAAAGGCTGGTTCCTTACTGAGAAAGAGACTGTATATTGTTTTCATTATCTGTTCATACGTGCGCTGTTTTCCCATAAAACCCAGAGCCCATTTCAAAGGGTAAGTTTGTGTGTATGTGTGCAGACCACTGATACAGAAGCTATTTGTGCCCGTTAGAAATGCAGTCAGCCGTGCATCAGAGAAAGCCTGGCAGGGAAGGGCTTCAAGGATGAAGAGTTACTGGTCTTATACAGAAGTGTTCTAGGTCAGCAACCTGGGAACAGCTCAGAGACTCAAGCAAGACCAGCATCAGGAGTCCAGCCTTTCCTTTGGTGCCACAAGCCTCACATTTCAGGTCTCTCTCTTCATGCTTCAAGGCTCCAAGATAGCTCTCCCAGTCGTCATCTTGACATTCCAGGCAGAAAGAAGAGAAAGAAACCTAAGTGAGTAGCATTTGTATCCAGAAAGTGAAAACTTTTCCCCACTTAGAAACGGATTTACAAATCAGAAACCAAAATGGGGTCACATACTCTGATACGCTTTTAGCTGGGCAAATCCTCAAACCACCCCACCCCACCATCATCATGCCACTGCTAAAAGGAGCCTTTATCACGGACCAGTGGGAACAGCTGGACATCTGGACCGACACAGTGACACAGACACACAGCAGCCCAGAAGTCCTCTGAATCTGCATTTGGTTTGAGTAGATGAGTTTAGGCTTCTGACCTCAGAAGCTGTGGGAAGAGCCTGGCATCTCATGCCAGTGCCTGCATGTTCAATGCTAATTACTTTGCACGTAAATTAGCCCTGTTTACACCTCAGATTTCCTCGGCAGAGGTGAGGCTATCTGGTGGGGTAAGGAGGATAATAGCAACAATTGGAGTGTGTTTCATTTTCCTCCTCTGCGCAGGACTGGCCCCTGGCCAGTACCATCCCGTATTCCTCTAACTTCTAGGCTTACTAAAAGCAACAGCCAAGTAATTTTCAACAGTGGCCAAGGTGGCTGCCATTCCTGCTCTATAAGTGCCTTTTTTATGACTGTATATTCTGGGTATGTTTTATTCATTCCTTTTTATATCTTTCAGCAACCTTGTAGAGAAGGTAACACTTCCCACTTTTCCATTTAAAGAATGATCATGAATTTCGGTTTTAAGGTGGTGCCATTAGGAATGAGTGGCTGGCATTCTCCCCCACCAGGGTGTACCATATGGTGAAAGACTGGAAAAAGAATTAGCTGTCTGGCCCTATGGTTCTCATAAAGAAAACTAGAAAAAGAAGAAATATCATTCGGCCGTGGTCAAAAAGGAAATAAGACTATAGCGTATAAGGTATCACAGAGCAAGAGAACCACCACACAGTCGCTGTGCTGGCTGGTTTTGTATTAACTTGACATAAGTTAAAGTCATCTGAGAAGGATGAAGAAAACCTCAATTTAAAGGTGCCTTCACAAAATCGGTCTACAGGCCAGCCTGTAAGGCATTTTCTGAATTAGTGATTGATAGAGTAGGTAGGGCCAGCCCTGGGCTGGTTCTGGAAGAAAGCAGGCCGAGCAAGCCATGAGGGGCCAGTAAGCAGCACTCCTCCATGGCCTCTGCATCAGCTCCTGCCTCCAGGTTCCTCCCTGTTTGAGTTTCTGCCCCGACTTCCCTCAGTGACAGACTGTAATCAGGAAGCGTTTAGTGAAATAAACCCTTTCCTCCACGAGTTGCTTCTGGTCCTAATGTTTTATCACAGCAATATTAAACCCTAACTTAGACAGAATCACAGAGCCATCACGGAGTCGCAGAGCCATCACACAGTCACAGAACCGTCACAGAATAACCGCCAGAACTTTTCCATCCTGGGAAGGGGAGCAGTTAACCTCCTTCAACAACTATGCAATCACTGCCAAGTCACTTCACAAATCACTCAAAGGGAAAACTGTGCCCAGTGGTCCCAACCTTTATGCCTAGGGCCCTACAGACACACTACCTAACTCTCAACTCCTTTCTGCAAAGGGCTGCTTGCAGGAACGGGACCCATCCCCTTGAAGGATGGGTCGAAGGTTATAAGTCTTGGGTAAGTTGCCTGCAGTCACCTTCGGGTCCGTGGGTCTCAGGCGTGAAGCCTTGGACAGCACGTTCACATCCTTTGCCCTATCCCTTAAGAGAAACTGTGGCCCGGAACAGTGCTCAGAGGCCAAGGGAGAAAGCAGGAAAGTATGTTTAATGGCACTGAAGCATGACTGGAGCCAGGTGTCCTGCCTCAGCCTTGATGTTGGAGACAGCAGTAGCTGCTTCATTCCGTGGTCTCAAGCCACCAGGTTTCACCGTGGGGTATCATGGTGGGCCATATCCCACAAGAGAGAATGTCATCTTTCTCTGTGTAGGGAAAATGGATGGTCAAACAAACAGCTGGACTAAAAATCCTCCTGAGTCCCTTAGATGACAGTTCAGGACAACGGGTCCTGAACCGATGCCAGAGCCTGCAGTGGGCTCAGGAATCCAGTAGACTATGTGAAAAATCCGGTTTTCCCACCAACACATAGCAGCAACAGTCCTCAGGGGCGACTGTGAGGCCTGGAGAAGCAGGTGGTTCCTGAGACTCAAGGTAGCAATGAGCAGGCTTAGCGGGCATCCCAGATCCACCAGCCGGAACAGGAAGACGGGAGAGAAGAGCCCTGCACCCAGCTGCAGGAAGTTAGCAAGGCAGAGCCGGCACTAGTTCTTCCTTCAGAGACCAGCAAGACCCGCCCTGAAGGGACTCTGGCTTCTGCAGGAAGCCCTGATCTCTGAATGAATCAGAGCAGCATTTTCGGAAAAGCCATCTACCCTGCAGGGGACAGGACATCAAGATAAGAAAAAGAACCAGGAACAGCTCCTTGCAAGGCAGCCATCATCTGGAAGTAAAGTACACTTTTTTCATTAAAAGTGCACAAAAATACTGTTTTTCTTTGTTTACACCATCCAGCATGGACCCTCCTGTGAGAAAGACACATTACCATGGCTGTGACTACCTTCTGTGCATAGAACTTGCTTCTTTCACGAAATGTAATTATCCCACTCTCCATGCTTTTAGCCAAAGATATAGTTGAAACAATTTAAAAGGTCAACACTGGGATCAAACTGTGTGTGTCTTTTAATCTCAAAAAAAAAAATTTTTTTTAATGTAAATTAGGCCAAAACTTCAAAAATAACAAGCCTCATGGGCAGGCTATATGTTCGTGAGAAGCTTCCGGTGACATGCTAACTACCTCTTGGACAACATGCCTTGCACCTGAGATGTCACCTCAGAGGAGGCGTCGGCTGTGGAACAACACTACAAAGGAGCAAGTGAGCAGGATGGAAATATCACCAGTTCCCCAGCCCTCCAGAGCCGAAGTCAACCCTGTCTCCAGCGCGACAGCCATGACCGTTTATCTGGCCAATATTTGAAATAAATGCCTTGGTATGTTCCTATCGATCGCACTTATTTTTTTGCTGACAGAAATCGCATCTGCTAACTCCATCCCTGGACGGTGAGGGGAGGGGCTGGGGGGGGTTGGCTTTGGGGGGATGATAAATTCCACCAAGGGGCATCATAACTGTCTTGAAAAACGAGCCTCACTTACACAGAAACAAAATGCCTCCCTTCCCTTCCACATGGTTGTTCTTCAACAAGAAATAATGAAGGAAAACTAGGCTGAAATGTGCACCGCAATTCTTAATGGCATTTTAATAGTTTAAATTAGGAGCAAAAGGCCTCTCGGCATGTGGCTTTGCATAAACATTGCCCTTTTGTGATATTAATTGGGGTAGGGAGAGATGTCAGATGGCGGGCCTCCGCTTAGTTCCCAAGGCTTGGCTCAGCAGATGAGTTGTACAGAAACCCCTCAAAAGCAGCAGCCGGTCCCCAAATTTCAGAGGAAAGCAAACTCTACCCCCACCCCGTACATGATGATGACGTTACTTAAGGATGGCACGCATATACTGCTGGTGTGCCTGTCTCCGCTGCCGTTGTGCTGCACTTGTGGGATCTCAGTGGGATGAACTGCAAACAAGAGTCACATGACTATTCTCGGCCACTACAAAGACAGTGATCAAAATAGGAAGACTCCTAAAGAGATGGCCTGGCCACCAAGGCCTGGGAGTTGTCAGTTAGGAGATGGGCCTGAGGCCACCAGAGGAAGCAAGATCAGTTCTGCCAGGGAGGGTGGATGGTTCTACACTCAGATCCACATGAGTGTTGTAGATTCTTCTAAGGCAGAGTCTCCATTACTGTTCCAAATCCCAAGGACGATCTTGTAACCAAAATAGATAAGGTCCGCACTTGTGAGTCCTCGTGCTGGTCCCTAGTGTCTGGTAAGCAAGTCAGCACCCACACTGTCAGACCAGCACTTGGAAGACCAAGACAAGAGGAGCTCAAGCTTTAAGTCGTTATAGAATGCACTGTGAATTTCAGTGTAGTCTGAACCACATCACGAAAAGAAAAAGAAAAAAAAGGAAGAAAGAAGGAAAGAAGGAAGGAAGGAAGGAAGGAAGGAAGGAAGGAAGGAAGGAAGGAAGGAAGGAAGGAGAGAGGGATGGAGGGAGGGAGGGAAGGAGCGAAGGTGGGAGGGAGGGAGGAAGGAAGAGAGACAGAGAAAAAGAAAGAGACAGAAAGAAAGAAAGAAAGAAAGAAAGAAAGAAAGAAAGAAAGAAAGAAAGAAAGAAAGAAAGAACTAGCGCACTAGAGAAATGGTTCAGTGGGTAGAAATGATCGTCATGCAAGTGTGACGACACGAGTTCAGATCTGCAGAACTGGAGGAGAAGCGAGACTCACACCCAAGTGTCTGTAACCTCGGTACTCCTATATGGAGATGGGAAGTAGAGATGGGAGAAGTCCCAGAACTCGTGGGTCAGCTAGCCTGGCATCTGAAGTGGAACAGCATCAAAGAGACCCGGTCTCCAAGGAAGAACATGAGGGCTGACATTTAACTTCTACACGAGTGCTATGGCAGATGTGCCCCCCGCACGTGCACACACACACACACACACACACACACACACATACAGATAAACACACAAAACAAAACAACAAAAATGAAACAGAAAGGAAAGAAATCAGAGTGGAAGAAAGGGAAGGAGGGAGAAAGAGAGGCAGCAAAATAGCAGGTAAAGTGTGAGTCAGAAGGAAAACAAAATTACAAGAAGGATGTGATTTTGTACATTTATAATCCTAGCACTCAGGAGGCTAAAGCTGGAGGAATGGCACAAATTCTCAAGACAAACCTGGGCTAACAGGACTCATTCTCAAAAGTGGGAGGGCATGAGAGGGAGGGAACCCCCAATTCCGAGCTCTTCACGGCAGCCACCAGCAGCACCACATAAATGAAAGTACGAGTGTGAATTCCTGAGATGTTTGGAAGACACCAGGCGGCACGTTTGACTTTTGCACACCTTGTTGTCTGTAGAGAACCATGGAGTTGGTTTGGCCAAGCTGCCTTGAGAGGCATGTGTCACGGATTTTTCAGGTTAGAGTCCTTGGTTTCTAGGACACAATGTGCCTTCAAGTTCCTGAGAGACCAATGCACTCCCTCAGGAAGTGAAGCATTCAGGCTACTTTGTGTTTCTCTGTCTGCTCTCTTTAACAGTCAAGGAAACGTGGAAACTTGACAAAACATTTGGTCTTAGACATTAATCTTGCATGTGCTGTGTAACTTGCAAACATCATTGTATCCTGGAAACTACAACTCCATTGATCCTGGCAATTGACATTATAGTCTGTTTCTGACAAGGTCATAAAAAGTCTGATGGCTCTCAATAAAATTGTCACAGCCTCAGTTGGGCTGTGGCCCCTCCAATCTGACCTGATTTAATTCCTCGAAGCCGTATCAGGTGAGTGAGTGCTGCTAATCTGGGTTAACCATAAGTTTTCCAAACTTCTCCTGATGGCCACAGGAGCTCCCTTTACAGGTCATGTAGGACATATAATTTGAGCCAAGGACTGTCAGCCACAACAGCAAGAGTCAACAGGAAGTCAAGTCTTCTTAAGCCAGATGAGAACAGTTGACTTCGTCTATACCTGGGGTTCTAACTGTGGAAACGCTCCTCTCCCCAGGAGTCTTCATGTTGGGTCTTTATGTCTTACTTTTGCAGAGCAGAGTATTAAGCCAAACCACTCATGGGGAAGCATGCTTCTGCTGAAACAGTCGCTTGAAGCCCACAGGAAGCACAAGAGATGCTGGGCATCTTTCCAACCCTTTTCTTCAGCAAGACGGTGTCTCTGCAAGATCTAGCAAACATACTACTTAGAATAGCCCCTCTTGAATAGCAAAGAGACCCAAAAGCAGTGAGACCAAATCATCACAGTGAGGTCTATGCTATATCTATAATGGCGGCCCTGGTTGGAGCATTCAGGAACTGGGGATCTTTTGTAAAATTAATTCAAGGCAACTGAAACCCCCAAATTACGTCTTAAGAGGCTAGATGAAATTCTTTCTCTCTCTCTCTCTCTCTCTTTCTGTCTCTCTCTCACTCTCGCTCTTGTTCTCTCTCAAAACCTTGAGTTTTCCCTTCTTCATCTGTCACTGGTCATCAAACACATGATGCCCACATAGGAAAGTCTTTGTAGATAAGAACTGGGTGCTGTGGTTTATATGAGCGCTCTAACTGCATTACAACACAGGAAACTGTTGGCTAATCAACATGACTGCATTGTGTTCTGAGAGTTTCTCACCAAACCGTGTGAGTGATTCTGATGGAGAACCCATAAAAAATGAAATAAAGACATCCTGCACCGAAACAGAAGAGAATTGTTCTTACATTGGCAGATTGGGCCCTGGCACCCTTAAATCACCTGCTGACTGTGCACACAGCCGCAGTATTCCTTGGGGGAAAGGATCCTGGAAGATGTGTTACCAATTCATACACTGAAATTCTGACCAAAGCTGCACCTATGTAGTAACGTTGTTGTTCTAAACAATGAAAAGTGTAATTACTTAGGCTGTGACGGTGCCAACAGCCAGTCTGTGTGATTTGTGTTGAGCCTCACCAAGCAGTGATAGGAGTGAATGGCTTTCGTACTGGTCACTTTGTTGTCACTAGAACAAATCCTGGAGATAATCTGCTCATTATGGTACTAGAGGTTTGAACCTCAGACCACATACGTGTTAGGCAAGGGGTCTGCCACTCTGTCACATCTCAAGCTAAGATAATCAACTGAGAGAGAGAATATGTCTGTTTGGGTTCAGAGTTTCATAGGTTTTAGTCTGTGGGTATTTTAGCCTCCCTGCTAAATATGGCAAAACAAAAACCACACACCTCAGCCAGAATGAAAAAGAAGTAGACCAGGGTTCCATAATTTCCTCAAGAGCATGTACCTTGAATCTGTTACTTTTAAGTCTCTCTCTCTGCGTGTGTGTGTGTGTGTGTGTGTGTGTGTGTGTGTGTGTTTTCAAGACAGGGTTTCTCTATGTAGCCCTGGCTGTCTTGAAATTCACTCTGTAGACCAGGCTAGCTTCACACTCATAAAGATAGATCTGCCTCCCTCTTCCTCCCGAGTGCTGGGATTAAAGGTGTATGCCACCACGCCCAGATTTGAACCCCAAAATATCAATGACATAATGTGTGACAGAAACAGCTTATGAGAGAAAAGACTTATTTTTGCCTCACGGTTTCAGAGAACTTCAATCTATCATGGCAGAAAAGAAATGACAGAGTGTGTGGAGGCAGAGAGCTGTGGAGAGGTTCCTCCTATAACGGGGGTCCAAGAAGCAGAGAGCATGCTGCAACCAAGACCAAGCTATTACCTTCAAAAGCCTACCCATAGCAACCCACTTCTCCCCACCAAAGCTCATCTCCTCAAGGCTTCACAGACTCACAAAATGGCACCACCAAATGGGGACAAACACTCAGAGCGTGAGCCACTGAGGGACAGTCCAGATTCAAACTATTACATGTCGAGTTACCTAAATAGCTGCAGGTAGGCTCCACCCCTTCCCAATAGCATCAAGCTGGGAACCAGGGCTCTGACACATTCTAGATCCAAACTAAGAGCACCGAGAAGCTGAGTTATGGTCCAGTCTCTTCAGGCAAGCACATGCGTGTAGAATCAGAGTTAGGTTATCTTGAATCCAATGTCTTTTCATCTATGTTAGCAATAAGTTCTGGTTGAGAAGTAGAGGGATTGTCAGAACAGTAAATATTTAGTCATAATTTGTTGCCACACAGTAAATGAAAGTAAATATGTATCCTCACAGACCACAAAAATAAATTCACAAAACAGGGAACTGAAAGGGAAAGAATGAAAAATGACAGTACTCAGTAAGCCCACCTATACTGAGGCTTAAAATGGTTCTGTCAGATCTTGATTTATAAATGTCATTCACCAACAAAAGAACCCAGGGCTCCTGGGAGAAGAGACTGAGTCTGAGTCAGTAAAAGATAAACCTGAACTATTTTCAGCTAAGATATATATATATATATATAAAACTTTCAGAAACTAACGAGGTTCTATTAAGATGACACAGGAAGCAAATGCCCCAATCTGAGACAGTTTCATCAGTAAAATACATGATGACAGAAATACATAATTTCCTATAGCATACAATAAAATCAATTCATCCATACCAACACAAAAACTAAATTGACAAATAAATATGAGAAGAAAAAGATCTGTCTTTACAGTAGAATTTCAATTAGCAAATATAGAAGGAATGATGGAAATAGAACAATAATCGTTTGACAAATACAATAATAACAATTGTTCCAGCAAGAATTATCAGTGAGTGCTAAAATTAAATTGAGTGCAAAGAGATTGTCTCAAAGTATCTCCCCATAAAGTACTTATGAATTACACAGAGGACAAGAGTAACTTTCCAATGGAGAATTATTTCAGGTACCATCAGGTTAATCTGTTAGCATCATCAGTTAGAGAACAATCTTATGTGCTTCCTGACACAAAGAGTGGCATCAGTTCTGTGATGACCACATCAAAAACAAACAGCCCAAACTTACCCATTGTGAAACATTATACAAACTCTGAGTAAGGGACTACATATGAGGGAACTGGCTGGTAACTTTCAAAGATCATGCAAAATTGAGAACAAACTTCTTCTCGGTGAGGCTTTAGACAAGTTCTTCATTATTCATTTATAAGATGGGGCCAATAATAGCAGCCAGGTCACCTGGCTTGGGTAAGGAGTGGAAGAAATAATACATCAAGTGCTTGCCAGCACAGAGAGCGCGTGATAAACATTGGCTACTCTTATCATCTTCTTCAACATTATTATCCTTTTACTTTGGGAGCACTACCGACTGCCTCACCATACTCCAGGTCTTTGAGAGTGATGACTCTGTCCAAATTTGTCACCAATGGAAGAAGGATCCAGCTACAGTTGACCTCTTGAATTATTTAAAGCACAGAGCTACTTGTAATAACAGATGCAAATTATCAGTGAGTTCATCAAAGCAGGTTTTTGTCATGTACCCACCTAAGCATGTGTGGTCCGTTGACTCTGAGGTACCTCCTTGATTAGGACCCAACTCTAGTCTTGGTAGGGACTATTGCCAGAAGGCTCATGACATCAACCATATTCTAACCATACCTTGAAGCAAAAAATGATCAGGAGGGAGGGCATACTCGTTAGGGGCATAGTCGTGAGCCACACCCAGTGGCGAGGAAGGTTGTGAGGTGTAATCTCTGTTCTGGGACCTTCTAAAACACGGTAGTTCTTTCACTGTAGCTGAATGGAGAATACTGTGTGGAAGCTGCCTGCTATCCTGCCCACTGTTCCAGACCTCTGCACTCACCACTCCTTCTGTCTGATTCCCTAACCTGGTCCTCACCTTGCCCGTTACAGAATCCCTCTTTTACCTTTTGGTACCCGAAGAGATAGATGTTCTTTTCTATGCCAAGCTTTCTTAAGCACCTGGCTACCTCCCAACAGGGAGAAGCTTCCCCCGCCCAGGACTTGTCCTGCAGTAACATTTATCACACTGTACCTGAACCATTTAATAGTGTTCCCACAATGTAAACTACATGATGGCCAAGAATAAAATATACCATGTCCCTGGGATATCGTAGTGCTTTATATTTCTGCTGAGTGTGACTTCCAAAAGTCCGTATTTGAATTTTCCAAACTAGTGTTGCTTTGTGTTATGGAAGAATATTCTTGGGCATAAATATAACCACCTCTCCCCAGATCTGGGCAGGTAGTAGACAAAGTACTAGTAAAACCAAACCCATTGCATAAGAAAAAAGAAAAAGAATCCAGATGTCACATGCCCCACAGGGGCCCTGGGGATGCCTGTCCTGCTCTTGGCTTATGCAGGCACCAGCTGAGCTGGAGGACAACATGTCCCCAGCACTTCCTTCAAGGAAATCAACCAAAGCTGGAGCTGCCTCCAGACTGGGGTGGCACACACCAGTCTCCTGAGCAAGAGGGGTTTGCAGCAACATCGGCTGAAGACACAGCCGGGATGGCTTATGAACATGAAAAGGCTGTTTAATGTTAAAAGCCTTTGATTTTTCCCCCACATTAATTTCTCTTTTGGTATCTTGTGAGCGGTAGGCAAAACTGCATGAGCCAACAAAATGAGGCATTTCACCCAAAACACTAAATTTCCTTGGCTTCCTACCCTTTCCTTCAGTTCCAAATCAAAACCTTAAATACACATTTGTGGGTTTGGGGTTTTACTTATTTAGTGAAAGCAGCTGAAAGATGCTCTTTAGGATGATTCCCTTGCCCAGGGTTCAAACACAAAGAGGAGAATGTGTGAACCACCAAGCCCTGACAGAAACACAAAAGAAAGGGGATCTACTGGGTTACAGGAAGCCTAACCCCAGCTGGACCACGGCAGCCAGAGGTGTCTACCCTCTTTGCTTTTACAAGGGCCTCACTTCTCATATCCAAAGCAGAATCTTAAGCAGCAGTTCTTGCATCGATGGTTTGCACTCACTTCTCTGCAGACGTGAGTTCTTAAGGCGTCAGGCCCTCGAGCATCCTGTGTTCAGCTATCTTAGAAGTTCTGTCTCATTTGATACCTTCAGACCATAAATATTCCATTTCATAATGGGTTAGACTGGCACCAAGCTAATGAATAAGACCATCTTCTTACCTAGAAGGAGAGACCAGCCTTTTCTCTCTCTCTCTCTCTCTCTCTCTCTCTCTCTCTCTCTCTCGACTCAGGGAAAGTTAACATGTAGCCTAAAACTCTTTCATAAAGAAGTCTTCAACCAGAAGATCATTCTGGACCCTTGGCCTATGAGTCCATGATGTCATCATCTGTCAATGCCACCATCAATCAAGGATCCTTGGACTTCTTGGTGCATGCTGGTTGTTCAATAGGCACAATGCAGAACCAGATCTGTGCTCATCCACTTCTTCCCGGCAGTGAGAATTGTGCAATTACACAGGCCACAAAAGTTGTCTCACACTCATGTATACATGTATGTACCTACAGGCAATGTTCTAACACTTTTTATTTTTTATTTTTGGATGATTTTTTTTTTTACTTAATAGCTAATGTCACTTATAAGTGATTTTTTTTTATTAATTACACACTTTGTATCCCCCCATAAGCCCCTCCCTCCTCCCCTCCTGGTCCCACCCTCCCTCTTCCTTCTTCAAGCATGCCCCTCCCCAAGTCCCCTGATAGGGGAGGTCCTCCTCTCCTTCCTTCTGATCTTAGTCTATCAGATCACATCAGGAATGGCTGCATTGTCATCTTCTGTGGCCTGGTAAGGCTGCTCTCCCCTCAGGGGGAGGTGATCAAAGAGCAGGCAATCAGATTATGTCAGAGGCAGTCCCTCTTCCCATTACTATATAACCCACTGAGACACTAAACTGCCATGGGCTACATCTGCGCAGGGGTTCTAGGTTATCTCCATGCATGGTACTTGGTTGGAGTATGAGTCTCTGGGAAGACCCCTGTGTTCAAATTTTCTGGTTCTGTTGCTCTCCTTGTGGGGTTCCTGTCCTTTCCAGATCTTACTATTTCCCACTTTTTACATAAGATTTCATGCACTCTGCCCAACATTTGGACATAAGTCTCAGTGTCTGCTTTGATAGTCTGCAGGGCAGAGCCTTTCAGAGGCCCTCTGTGGCAGGTTCCTAGGTTGTTTCCTGTTTTCTTCTTCTTCTGATGTCCATCCTCTTTGCCTTTCAGGATGAGGATTGAGTGTTTTAGTCAGGGTCCTCTCTCTTAATTAGTTTCTTTGGATGTACAGGTTTTAGTAGGTTTATCCTATGTTATATGTCTATATGAGTGAGTATATACCGTGTGTGTCCCTCTGCTTCTGGGACAGCTCACTCAGGATGATCCTTTCCAGGTCAAACCATTTACCTGCAAATTTCATGATTTCCTTATTTTTCATTGCAGAGTAATAAATACTCCATTGTGTAGATGTACCACAACTTCTGCATCCATTCTTCAGTTGAGGGGCATCTGGGCTGTTTCCAGCTTCTGGCTATTACAAATAAAGCTGCTACAAACATGGTTGAACAAATGTCTTTATTGTGTACTTGAGCATATATTTGTGTACTAGGCATATATTTGAATATATGCCTAGGAGTGGTATGGCTGGATCTTGAGGAAGCGTTATTCCTAGTTGTCTGAGAAAGTGCCAGATTGATTTCCAGAGTGGTTGTACAAGTTTACATTCCCACCAGCAATGGAGGAGGGTTCCCCTTTCTCCACAACCTCTCCAGCATGTGTTGTCACTTGAGTTTTTCATCTTGGCCATTCTGATGGGTGTAAGGTGAAATCTCAGGGTCATTTTGATTTGCATTTCCTTAATGGCTAATGACCTTGAGCATTTCTTTAAGTGATTCTCTGCTATTCGATATTCCTCTACAGAGAGTTCTCTGTTTAGCTCTGTTCCCCATGTTTTAATTGGATTACTTGGTTTGCTGCTTTTCAGCTTCTTTAGTTCTTTGTATATACTGGATATTAGAATTTGTTATTTTATGTGCACGCCTGTTTATCGCCTGTTGTACATCTGTGCACCACTTGCATACCTGGTCCCTGTGGAGATCAGAATAAGGCTTTGGGTGCCCTACAAACAGAGTTATGAACCTATCAGCCATCATGTGAGTGCAGGGAATCAAATCCTGGCCCTCTAGAAGAGCAGCCAGTACGCTCTTAATTACTAAGCATCTTTGCAGTCCCTTAATCCTTATTTTAAGAACACACATTGTGGAAGATGCCAAGTTAGAGTGTTAGTTTCCTGCCCTACTCTCAACCTCACAGGACATTCTCAGAATCCCTTGAGGAGAGAATGTCTAAAGCATGCTACCCACATGTAACTAAGTTTCAAATGTGTGTCTCTACTGGCCACAGGTCACGGGTCAGAGCTGGACTTCCCGTTAAGAGAACAAGCAACTACCTCTCCTTTGGTCATTCTCTACCAGCTGATTCTAAGTCATGAGGAACAGAAAATGTCTCTTTCCCCATTCCCCTAAAAAGGACATTTCCATTAAAGTTGATAATTTGGTCCCAATTGCAGATGATACATAATGATGATTCAAATTAGAAATTACATCCTAATTGTGTATGTGGATTGGATCGCTTGAAGTGTTCTTTGAAAAAAAAAAAAAACAACTAAAAATAGAAAGCCAAGAATCACTCAGTAATTACTCACATGAAAGGAAAGACTTGTACAATGCTTTCCTCTTCTTGTCAAATGACCACACCGAGTTCAGGTCTTTTATTTGGCAGGAGCTCCTGTAGCTGTGTTGGTCTAAATGAAAACAACTATCCACTCTTTATCTGGGAAATAGACTTCAGAGGAGACAGCCTGTCTCTACCGATTACTGGCTGCGTGACCTTGGCAAGTTACTTCACCTCTCTGACCGTCTCTGTAGACAAGGTTCTGAGTAGTGTCGAACTCAAAGGCTGCTATATATATATATATATATTTAGCCCCACAATGAAATGATGTATGGCCAGTGGCTGGACCCATGCAGAGGACCAAAGTTACCAATTATCATCCTCTGGATGCCAGAGGTTGGATGATCTTTCCATTCCTCCATTGTAACATGTAAAGCTGATCCTCTCCAGTGAATGAGCTACCAGCTTAGCCAATGTAAAAGGGCTGGTACCTCTCTTGGGGAAAGAAAGCATTTATCTGCATCCTGCACATTGGATGCTCTGGAACACTTCTGTTCTACTGTGCTCAGTCTGATATTGTACAATGTTCCTCATCTGTGAGAAAGCATCCTTAGAAACACACAAACATACACACACACACACTCATACACATGGACCCACACATAAATGCAAAAATATATGTGCACACGCATACACACACATGCACACACACACACACACACACACACACGCTGAGGGGCCTGGGCTTTCAGTGATAATGATCACTGTGGCCAAGCACCAAATTCTCTTGCTCTCCAACATTTTAATATCTTCCATAATGTCTCCTGTTTAGTATGTAATGGCTTGACTCTGCAATTTATTGGAGTTGTAAATTGTGTGGCTCATATATGTATGAGGACACTTAACCCACAGCAAAGAAACAAAGAGAAAGAACCTTGATGGATGCTAAGATGTAATTTAGCACAACTGGAATGTCCTCATCAGAGTGGTAAAGAAACAACCTTTATGCAATGGGACATCACAGAAGCTCTCTGTGGAGTTGTGGGGGGGGGGGCATCATGACATTTCTGACACCCAGAGAACTGACTCACACTCAGGCTAGAGGCTAGAAAATCTCAAGGCTGTAGGTCCAGAGTTATTTCAGGTGCTCTGAAAGGCCCAGAAGAATAGCTGCCATTGACAATGCCAGGACACCTTTACCACAGGGACAGTGCTGAGTCAGTCATGCCCCACTTCTGGGCAGACGGCAGCCTCAAGGCCATGGGAGTGATCCTTTTCTACCTCTTGCTTAGCATCTCACATTCCATGCTACAGAAAAGAAGCGACTCATTGTGTTTGCCCTGAATTCATTAAATTTGTACAAGTCACTTCTGTCAAGTGTGAATGCATGGAAATGTGCATATGTGAGCCTGTCTTTGCATCCAAAATTCATGTGTTCTGTTTGAGTGTAAAATTCTTTAGAGTAGAAATATATTCTCAGTGGATGGGCTGGACAGAATTCAGGGAGAATTTTAAGGAATAAGCTCCACATTGTTGTTTACAGCCAATTTTTGATCTTGGAGAGCCTGACAAATAAAACTTTGATCACCTGAAAACAAGCTTAGAAACCAGCATATTATGGTCTGGGAACACGCCATGGCTATGCAAGTGTGATGACCTCACTTAAAATCCCCGGACCCTACACAAGGCATGTGTCTACTAGGGCACATGGTAGGGACAGGCAATTCCCAGAAGCTTGAGACTAGCTAGCCTGGTCGATCTGCATCCAAACAGGGTATAAGGTGGAAACCGAAGCAAAATGTTGTCTTCTGACCTCCACAATGTGATCACACACGTATTACACAACATGCATGCACACACACAAATAAAAGTAAAGACATTCATTATTTTATATTCTTTACATTCTGCTTGTTTGCCTTCAGCTCTCCTGATAATACATGGACAGGAATTTTGTCTAAGACTCAAATTCTAGCGTTTTAGAAAAAGACTTAGAAGCCAGGCACTGTGGTGCACGCCTGTAATCCCAGCACTCGGTGTAGGGGGAGGCAGGTGGATTTCTGTGAGTTCAAGGCCAGCCTTGTCTACAAAGGAAGTCCAGGACAGCCAAGGTTATACAGAGAAACCCTGTAGGAAGAAAGGAAGAAAAAGAAAGAAAGGAAGAAAGAAAGAAAGAAAGAAAGAAAGAAAGGAAGGAAGGAAGGAAGGAAGGAAGGAAGGAAGGAAGGAAGGAAGGAAGAAAGAAAGAAAGAAAAAGAGAGATGTGGCAAACAGCACAAGATGGAAACCCAGAATGTAGCATTCTCTAGACTGTTGGATTGAATTTGGGCCTTAGCCTTCTCCAGGCTCCCAAAACCAAGAGGAACCTGTTAGGCAGTTGACATATCCGTGAGTAAGCAAAAGCCCTTGCTGCAGCTGACTTCTAGTACACAGAGCCAGGAAGGGATCCAGATATCCAGAGGCTCTGTTGTCTTCCTCATCCCATGGGCAGAGAACAACTTCAGATGTGTCACCTAACAGAGCATCTTTGTATGTGCATTCACAGAGCCCTGTGAGCAGATGCCGTCTGAGGGAGCCTTTACTGAGCTGGCACACACCAGCACAGCCTCTCCAGGCCATGTGCTCACAAAACGAAATAGGCTATGGTCCTCTGGAGAAGTCCTTTGCAAAAGCACACAAATCCCTGAAAATCATATTAAAATACACATTCTGGTGTGGAAGTCTAGTGAGTTCACCATTCCACTCACAGCGAAATAAACAGTTTGGAGACAGGCCAGGTACTAGGCACTGTGCCTTCTGCTAGAGGCACACAGATGACAAGACAAGAGCCCTGTCTTAGAGGAATGTGACCGCTTACCACACGCTAAGTACATTCTACACTGAATTCTTCCCCTCACCTCTTTCTCCATAATAAGCAAGCTTGCTTCTCCCAGAAACCTTAACAAAAGCCTCTACTGGTGAAGGTGTTCAACCCTTAGCCAAGGGATAGGATCTTGGAATAATCAAACCTCATCAACAAACCCTAGAGTTCAGAAGAACTGTGTGGACCAAGACGGCAGAAGCCGTGGGTTCCCTCAAAGAAATCAGCCACCCCACAAAGATTTCACTCGCTACTTCGTGTGCAGAAGGTATGAAGCAGAAAGTGTGATTTAATTGCTCCCAAGGAGATTACAGTCACATCAGAATATAGGCCAGATCAACACACATCAAGTGGTTTGAAGCCAGTTACAAGTGACTGCGCAGCCAGGTGCACAGAGAAAAGAGACCCGGGACATTGCCAGGAATAAACGCATCCACCAGCATGACCTAGCAGATACAGTAATGAGCTGGCGGGTGCCTTGAGACACGGAGCGACTGAACAAATGGTAGGACAGAAGTACATTGTTATCTGCAGAAAAGATGTGGACAGCTGCAGTCCTTTGGCGCCCATCGCAATGACGTCCCCTCTTCTATGGCCTCCTCTAACATGATCCATAACGACAGTGTCCAGTTTGGACACCTAGTTATTTGACATCCCAGCCTTTCTGGAATGGTGGCCCAGCTTTTGGTGGCCATCACCACTCCCACGAATTTCCCCCTTACCATTGACTAATAACGCCTTCACATCTCACAAGCGGAGGATTCAGGGATTCCTGACGCCACCACTTCCACATTCTGTTCTGCCAAAAACATGGATGACAAATCTGTCATCTCGAACTGCTTCCAAACCTGTATCCCTCCTGCTTCCCCACTACGCATCATTCAATCATGTGTCTTCTTTGCCCCTAGCCTAAAGCTGAAGAACATAACCAAAGACTAACTGACCAGCCTTACAATTACTTATAGCCACAAAGGTGTAGGTAGTGATAGTGACAATGATGACATTGTTGGTGGTACCGTTTATTAGTACCAATTGGATCTATGAGGTGCCCTTATTTCTGGTTCTGAGTCAGGAAGTGTGCAATTTTATTTGGCTTACTTTATCTCAGTATTGCTCAAGAAAAGCACTATTGGCATTTGAACAGAACAAGCTTACATTACAAAAGAGTGTTGGGAACAGGGCAAAAAATCTTAGCCCTGCTTTCCTAGCCCAACTAAAACCTAGTAGTACTCTATAATCATAGAGGGGAAATGGCACAGGTTCTTTTTTTATAATCTGCTCCCTCAAGCATATTGACTTCAGACACAGTCCCACAACCCCTTGAAAACTTCTGGCTACTAGAAAGACATCCACCTTGGACATCCAAAGTGAACCTACTCTGCATTCTGCACTTGAACGCACCTTAGCTTCTCCAAATGTTGGTCTTCCCTAAAAGAAGACTCATAGCAACGTGTCCACCTCAGGATCACAAGTCTCAAATGATCAAATAGGATGTCATTGGTGAAACTAACAGATGAGCTCACTAAGATTGGCTTTGACGCTAAAGCTGGCAGCAACAGTTTAAGCAGGTAGGTAGGCGTTTTTCCACATCACTCTTATTCTGGAGACTAGTGGTTTGTGGCTGGTGTGGTGACCTCAAGAAAGCAACAGCCCTGTTCCCTATCTTTTTGAAAACTACCATACTCAAATCTGTGGGGCATCCAGAAACAGGAAGATGGAGAAAGAAAGGAGGAGGAGAAGAGAAAAGAGATGGATAGGAGTAGGGGAAGGAGGAAGGAAAAGAGAAAGAAATACGATATTTGAAAACTGCAGATGTCCCCAGCAGTCTTCCACTTACGCCTCCTTTCTGTCATGTGGTCATTTCTAACTACAAAGAAGACTGGGAAATAATTTTAGATAAGCACATTGGCTTCCTGAACAAAATTAAGGTTCTTCGAGTTAAGAAAGAAAAAGAAACGTATAGTGGGTGGGAAGTTGGCAGAATCCTTAGTAAACAACCAAGTACTATAAAGTGTAAAGTGGAATGATTGTAAAATCTTGAAGAAAAACCTACCATGAAATACAGTACCGTCAGGCACTTTATCACGCAAATTCCATCTGGCATGCCATTTATCTGCTTTACTTGGGACTAAATAAATGAAGGTCTTATGTCCAATAAGCTTGGCAGCCCAATTAACTAATGATGCACACACCTCTGCCCACAATGCAGAACACATCTTATGCAGATCAGACTCCGAAGAAAATAGCCCCTGATTATTCATGGCACGGAGAATAATCACAAAAGTGCATAAATGAGCATGAAGACTTGGTGGGTTTAAGACCACCTCTTATCCATCTGACGTGGGCTTCATTATTACAGCCCTATCTTCCTGTGAGAAATTACTTCCCCTGCACGACACACAGACTGATGGGACTATCAACCAAGGTGCCCTGCTCAGGGGCCAAAACAAACACCAGAGCCAACCTCAACCAGTCCAACTCTGTCTTCCAGGACCTCTGAATGTTGGAAGCAAGGAGGGAAAAAAAGATTAAAAAAATAAAAATAAGAGGAAGAAGATGAAAAAAAAGAAAAAGAAAATAAGGAATGAATGAACAAATAAAGGAAGGAAGGAGGTTAAGAATGGGAAGAAAGGTAAGAGAGATGGAGAAGAAAAAATCAGCCTGGCTCTTCCTCTCTCCTCACTGTCAGGCTCCCCATTTGTCCACGTTTCTCTGTTCTCCTCAACAAACCTGAGTCAATATGATGACCAATGAGTTCGGACAGATGTTCTCAGCACCCCTCAGCTGTAGCCTTCCAGGCAGGCCACATTGCCCCCAAACCCAGAATAATCTGAGAGCATTCCTCTAACACCCAGATCGTCTACAAATTCATTAGGAAATACTGGAACTGCGAAAAGCCTGCTAGAACGCTGAGAATAAAAGCGTCCAGGCCATAGAGAGCTCCTGGCCAAAGCTTCAAGTGATGGAATGCGAGTCTGAGCACATGACTCACACCTCAGCCTCCACATCTGTGAATGACAGCTGTCACCATCTTATCAGCCTTTACAACACGGCAACATGCCTCACTCCGGCTCCATCTCTGCCGCCCACTGAACTCCTCATGCTATATCTTAGTCTCCTGGTCAGGCCCTGTTCCTGGAGCTGGACCAAGACCACCTCACCATTCACTCATCATTCCCCCACTTCTCAGAATGGTTGAGACATTGCCCTGTTCCTCCATATACCCAGGATGAGCCAACACTCCGTGGACAGACTCCAGTTCTGACTTCCAGCTTCCAGACAAGTAATAATATGCCTCTCTGTGTTCTGCCTCGGTGGAAACTGCTCAGCAGGCAGAAGCCATCATGGAGGTTATAAAAGCAGCCACAGTGCGGCTCAGCCAGGGAAACGACTCCCAGAAGGACAGCTGTTCTTCAAGTCCCTGGCCATTCTCTTCTCTTCACAGGTGTCTCAGTCATCTCCCCATTTGGGCTGCAACATTCTATCTTGTCCATATTCTTCCTTTCTTTAGCCAACCCCAAATTTTCCCATCTAGGCTTTCTGTAGTGTTATCTTCTGCTCCCAAAATGGCCTGTTACAGTGTTTGCTAAATAAAAGCCAGTGTGAGAGAAATTTTGACCAGGGCCTCAAATAGCAATTACCGTTTTCTTCTGTTATTTATGAATGCTTCTCCAAAGATACTGGCACCTAGTCAAAATGTAGCAAGTACTCAGGCTGCATCTCTCAGAAAGCATTTGGCTAGAACTGGGGTGGGGGTGGGGAGGCAGAGGGGTTACTCTTTCATTGATAACACTTAAACTGAAAACAGTATGACCTCAGATGTACTAAACAAGAAGAAAACTTGCCCTCACTAGTGACCTCAAAAGGACTCATCTGAACCTGTATTCCCTTCTGTCAAACAAGAACCATCATGGTACCACCCTAGATTCTAACGGACCCTACAACAGGACATCTTGCACAGTGCCTGGCATGCCACCGCTCATCTGAAAGTGAAATGGAAACATTGATAGGATGTTACAAAAAGCACCGCACATTTGGGAAATGGGAAAACATGAATGAAAAACTACATGCAATGAAGTCTTAGCCTCAACAATGGGAACCCCCAGTCCACATCTTTTGGGAGAATACTTGTCTCGCTGGCTAATAGGATTGCTTAAATAACAGGGCTAAAAACCATAAGTGTGATTGTCATCTCAGAGAGAAGACGTGTTTTCATTTCTGTTTTTTTTTTTTCTTTTTAAAAAGTAATAACCTGACACCAGCCTTCATGTAGGTGCGGAACACAAATGTGAGAATATTTTAAATGAAATATTGTCATTCCTCCTAGGAGCCAGTGTAATCCTAGAGAAACTGAGAATTTTCCAGAGCCGTTGGGACATCTCAAAATGAAATTGTAACATTTAGACCTCAATAGTTCTTGAGAATTTTCCAGTTCTTCAAATGCTTGAAAGATGATCATTGGCTTCAACCTCTACAGGTCACAAGCACACAGTAGCAACTGGTTTTACAGTGACAGTCCAGTGGTGAACTTTAAAAGTTGTTATCATTTTGTTTGACTATAATTCACTTATTATTTTTCTCTGGGGGAGCATTCAGACTTGTTTGAGGATGACTATCTGGATCCTCCTTGAGAGTTAACTTGCTGTTCCTTTTCATCCGTATTAACTCTTCTTGGCCCATTAGCGTCTACTAGCCGTGCAGCTGAAGGCTGAGACTTGGTTTTGTAGTAAATAAAAATGAGATGTTTGGCTTTATATTATTATTTTCTCTGTGATTATCATGTAGGTCTTATCTTACCTGCTATCACAAATAATAAGACACAGACACCTGTTAGACTTTGTAATTGCCTTATTTACCTTGGACCGGGCAGATATTTCGCCTATGCTGTCTCAACAACCTCACCATTCACCTCCCAGGCCCCACCCAATGCCATCACCTTAACCATCTTCATCTGGACTACCTTCCATCCATAACCCCAAGATACTTACTTATCTTTTTTTCATTTTGGTGTTCTCTTCATCCACGACATCCTTGAAGTCCTTCTTCCCGGCTCAAGTGGTTCCTTCTCCATGCTAACCCATTGTGTCATCCTCCTGCCTCCTCTCTTCCTGTCCGTCTCTTTCCCATGATTCACTTGAACCCAAAGCCACTCCTATTCCATTCTGCCTTGCCCAGGTTTAGGCCATTTAATCAGCCAATCAGGTAGGTTTACACAACAAGGATAGGTATACTCAGGCAGTAACCGGCCTCAATATACAAGTATCAGACCAACCGCCAACACTTGCTGGAATATGGCTGTACAAAGTCTGAAGCTATTTGACAAAGCATCTGTCCCCAAATCTTTCTGTTCTGATTTCTCGAGCTGCACCTTTTATTTGGCACTCCCTTATAAAACACCTATGTGCACAGTACTCGCTGTCCCTGGGACACACAGACATATAATGCTAAGAGCCAGTCCCTTCCATTCTGATGGATCTGGCCTAGGGGAGGAAAACAGGTCTACCAGTAAGTCCAGTTTGTGACAAAACACACTGGCAGATCTGTGCACAATGTGAGACCAGGGGACGGGAAGACATTTCTATATCTTGGAGCAGTGTTGATATATATATAAAAACTTCAAAAGACCCAGGGCCTTCAATAATAAGCAAGAATTCACAGGTAAAGAAGAGATCTTACTGGTGCATGCCTGAAAACCCAGGAGACTGAGGCAAGAGGAATTAAGAGGAATTCCAGCCCAGCCTTAGTTACATATCTAAGTCTTGTACAACAAAGAAAAAACAGGAGGAGAAAGGAGAAGGAAGCAGGGAGAGTCATAGAGACTAGAGAAAATGGTGCCCAGGGGAAATATGAAACATATATATATGCATAAATGTAAAATATGAATGTCTCAAACCTATAATATAAATAATCTCAATCAACGGTACAGAACATAGTGAAAAGCTATACCAGTTGAGGTATACCTCATACCTTTGCCTTTTAGGTACATGGTAACTTCAGCTCTGCTTTTCCATGCTTGGACCATTCTCTTTATACACACTAAGCAGAGAGAGAGGGAGAGAGAGAGATCCCCATACACCTTCTAAAAGGAAGGAGATATTATTAGCAAAACTTGCCAGCATCCTTGTTCTTCATCTATGTGAGACTTCTGAGCTGCTCTTGTGAAAAATTAACACAGAGCATGACTTGTTCTGTCCATCTTCAAATGGAAAATCCTTAGTGTTGTCAAGTGCCACCAAGGACTGAAAGCGCATTGCCAGTCACCTGCCACAGTCACCAGGGGGATTAGTTATGCGTACACTCAGCCGCTTAGAACTTCATCACCGAAGTGTGCTCACACACCTTTGCTTTCATGGCTGCCACGTGTAGCAGCTCACGCTTCCGCAGTTTCCTTTTGCACGGATCAGCCATCATCTCTCCTGTGGCTAGACACACCATTCTCTGCATCTAGGCGCTTCAGAGGCATACAACCTGTATGACTGCATGGTGCCGCACGCTTAGAAGGATTTCACAGCTGGTTTAAGCCCCTGCAGTTGTCTTCTTGAAAGGCCTCCTATTTTTTTTTTTTTTTTTTTTTTTTTTTAGCAGCAAGGAGAACTGCATTTTATTTTTGCAGTGAGCATTGCAAATTATGCATCTGCCTCTGTCCAGAAAATAGCCCACTTGGAGGTAAATTTCTATGAAGCCCTGTGCAGATGGGGCACGGGAGCCATCACAAAACGGTTCTGAGCCCAGTTGTGTTACAGTGATTGTTTTACCTGCAGCCTGGGAGTTCAAGCAGCCCCAAAATGCTTCTGACATTTTGTTACAAGTAACTGATGTTTACCTATATTACCCTTTCTCCGGACTACATTTTATCATCATCCCATTAGCAACTACAGGGATAGGCCTTTCCCCTCCTTAAAGTTCCTTCAAGTTTATAAACACCTGCACAGCCAAACACTGGTTCAAAACTTCCCCATGAGGTGGTCCCAGTGTGCTAGGTCTAATTTAACACTTTCTTTAGCACAATTTGGTTAAGGGTATGGAGGGTCTTGATAAATGTTACGCCTTATGACCAACTCGTACCAGACCCTGGAACCTGAGCCGGTCAGTGGCTCCTACATGAGCTGAAAAAGCCAGAACTGAACACCCACATGGGAGGGAAGTTATTTTCTTAGCCTTGACAGCTTGAAAGAGGCTCTCCTTAAGGTGAGTGACAAAGGAGGCCTGTAAGCTCTGCATTTATCTCAGGGAATCCCGTCACACCTCAAGTCATTTCTTTGGTTGTAATTGTCATTTCTACCTATCCACTTCAGATCTTGACATGGAACTGTCACCAGTTCTGATATAATGGCCGCTCGCTGACTCTCCAGAGGCCGGAGATCAAACAGGAGCTCATCACTATTAGCTGGTATTAAAGTGCTCTCTTGAGGGCCAGCGATGCAGTTGGTACTTACCTAACATGCACAAAGCTCCAGATTTGACCCCCATTATCACACAAACCAGGTACAACTATAACCCCAGCATTTGGGAGATGGAGACAGGAGGTCAGAAATTGAAGGTTACTTGGGACGTATAATAAGGTTAAGTCAACCTGGGTCTTATGAAAACCTCTTCTCCAAAAAGATTTTTTTTTTTTTTTTTTTTTTTTTGGTGATGTGGGAATGTGGCTTCATGATAGAGTGTTTGCCTTGCCTTGGCCCGAATGGGTTCAATCCCCAGCACCAAAAAAAGAAAGGAAGAAGATCTCTTCGTGAAGACCCCTCAAAGACAGTTCAGGAACTCAAGTAGAGAGCATTGCATGGGCCTGTATGCTGGTGAAGGGCGACAGCAGACGCATCATCCTGATCTACAGTGACTAACGGAAGCCAATCTCATCCCTCTCTCACTCCTCTTGAATTCATGTCTAGAGACTGTGTTTCAAAGACGATCTTTATTTAATCAGTGCCCAGGGAAAATTAACTTAATAGTTTCACACCCAAATTCACATTCATTTCAAGCCAGTAGCATAATCCAGTGAGTGACAGAAACCTTAGACAACATTTGCCTCACTCTGCCTCCACAGTGGGAGGGGCTTTCTGACAGTAGCCATTGCTCTGCCTGGCCACAGTTTACAACATGATTCTCCAGCCTACACCTTTACAGATCTCAGGACAGTTTCTTCGAAAATGGACTTCAGAGACCACCCCTAGGCACCCAGGCAATCCCTGCCCTTCTGTGTGTTCGTGTTATCTAGAAAAATTAATACTGAAAGTTTAATTCCTTCTTTTGAATTTTTTGTCTCTCCACATTAATAAGCTCTACAGTCCTTCCTAATTCCTTGGTGGGAATTAAAGATCTGTGTCACCTTGGAAACGCTGCAGACGCCCCATTGATTGTTCCTCACATCTACCCAGAGCCTGTGGACCACAGCCTCACCCAGAAGCCTGACACTTTCTCTGTCCAGACTAACAGTCTTTCTCTCTTTCCCTCTAAATATCTTCAGTAGTCGATAGTTATGCATTTCATTCACTTATTAACAAATATTTACCAAGCACTCACTGTGGGTAGATGGTGAAGGGCAACAATTTGCCCTTCAGTGAATGCAGCTGTTGGCCCAGACAGTCCTGAAACTCAAGCACCCAGCCTGAGCCTCTGTCTTGATCCAAATTCCTATTTGTTGACTAAATGCCCTGCCTGGACTTTACTCTCTAAATGGAGCTTTCTAATTAACAACTACATTCCAAAGTCTATGGGCTAAGCCAGGCGTGCTACCAGTCAGGCAGAACTTACAAACAGAATCTCTCTGACAGATAAGCTGCTCAGAGGAGTATTTCCTCCTGCTGATGGACATCCTGCTAGGTTGGGAAATGTGAAAGGCTCCCCTCTCATACACAGTGCTTCAGAAACGGTCACAGCCCTGTTGCAGTTTGTCGTGAAACAGGTCTGCTTGCACCAGGGGCTGACAAGAGCTTGTTAACGCCAAAAATACTTCCCTCCCTTCTCCCGAGCTCTGGCAGCTAAATGTCACTGATATGACTATGTTAGCCTCTCGTGGGAACAACACCCATCTCACTTTCCTAGAATGCAGCTAGGTACAAATCTCTAGGAGCAGCAATTCACCTTTTCAAATTGCAGAGCCCTGGAGTAGCAGAGTAGGGAGAAAGCAGCTGCTACAAAACAAGAAAAATAGACAGAAACTCTGTGCAAATAGAGGAGAGGAGAGCTATTGGCATTAGCTGAGACTTTCCTCTTAGCAGAGGCCATGAATGCCGTGCAAGCTTCAAGGCTCTGTACAACATCTAATAAGTTTTAAATACAAGATCCAAATACATAATTCTATTCTAGTGCAATCCAAGTGTGTGAATACACCAGGGAAGAATGGAGTCAACTGCTTAAAAATCTTTTGCTCGACAAGACATGAATTTCACTGTGGCTGATAAAAGTAGATTCTAATGCCATATAAAATTTGTTTTTAAATGGTTATTTTTATCCAGAGTCATTGTTTTTTAATGACACTACCTTAATTTGCTGCTAAACCTTTTTCATCTATAGGCACCCAACATTAATATTTATTTTGTTCATTTAATTTTAAAGTATTCTTAAATGAGAGCTCTTACAAAGATTCCCCTGCTGCTGAAGGCACTACCATAAAAACATCCTGGAAATCTTGATTAGTGGTATCCTAGCAGTCTACCTCAAGAAGAACACGTGGGAAACAATCTCAGTACATTAAGAAATAACCATTCAGATACACCTTTTTTAAAATGTGCTTCTTTATCTTGGATTTCACATTGTAATGATAATTAAACTCAAGAATCGCCTCATGTTAAAACATTTCCTATGTACATATTTTTTTTTTAAAGAAAGTCCTCAGCATTTAACCCACACTTGTTGGCTTTCCAGAATCTCATAATAAATTACATTAAAATAAAGCTGCAGGGATACGGGACTTGTACCGTATTTAATATAATATACAATATACAACCATACTGTTTGTTTGTCCTATTTGAACTTCATAATTTCGTATCGTAACACAACACCATACAGCATACTTGAGCACAATATGAGTTCAGGACATAGGAGTATCATAACCACTGCTGGGAAATTCAATAGCTTTCTCACCGGAAAATGCCAGATCTCAAAATCCTACACACTGATGCACTTCTGTTTCCTCTTCCTCAGAACCATTTTAGTATCTAAAGGTTCTTAGCTAACACCCTACACTGTTTGCAACATGTACCTTGTTTTGCAAATTTGCTTTTAGGAAATAAAGAGAATACCATATTCCCAGGACGACCCAAGTCCCAAGCAAACCATTTCAAATTCCTGTCCTTTAGTATTATTTGGATGGGACATGAGGAAAAAAAGGAAACCTGTGAGTGCCCCTCCAGTCCTCAGCTAAAACTTCTTTGCTCTCATATGCCTCTGGTCATTGTGTCAAAGACACACAAGAACACCCCAGACACACATTTCTGTTACTCCACTAACTAGAGAAGCTGCCGCTGCCGCTACCACCACCAAGACTGTTCACTCCATTTCGAGACTTGTATTCTAGTCATCAGAACTTTTTTTGAAAAAGAAAATTCTATGCTTTCAATCTTTCCTCCTCCTCCCCCACCCCCCCCCCCAAACAACTTCAGAACAAAAACACCAGTCTCTGCTTCCAGGTAGCCTGTCTCCACTCAGCGCAGTAGTAATCAAAGCCGAATGCCTTCAACTCTCCAGGGCTCATTTCTTCCTTTCTGTGCTCAGCGCGGAACAGGGCGGTAGTGTGTGCTCTTTCTTCTCTGCCCTGTTTGGTTTTGCCCGTAGAAGATTTGTTCCATTGCTGGGCACCTGGCAGGCAATGATTTACATGTGAGAAAACAACTCTCAGTTATCATGAAGGCAGAGGTTTCTCCCAGCTTAGCTGTGCCCCAGGTAGCTAGCTGGAAATGTACGGAGAGGAGGGGAGCAGAAAGCACTGGCAAATCCAGAGTAATGGAGGCAAATATTAAAAAAAAAAAAGAATATTATTTATTATCTCCTTTATTAATACTCACACGTAACCTTTGCTCTTTACAGGAAAGTCTACTTTTGAAGACTGCCTCCTTGGTTTACCAGCCCAGTGGGGGGGGGGGGGGGCTTTCTGCTCTGAGGACCACTTCCCCTTCCTCCACCCACCCCACATCCAAATTACTCTTTTAACACTTTCACAGATACCACGGAAATTCTGTAAACAAGATTTGGGTTACTGGAACTTGATTTAGCGACATTCCACTTCGGGGATGGAGGTGGGGGCGGGGGAAGGGATGAGAAGGGAAGAGGGAGAAGAGGTGAGGGCCCAAGGCAATCTGTCAGAACTTTCACGTCTTGCCTTTTCCGAGGTGTGTGCGCGCACGCGCGAGCGAGCGCGCGAGCGAGCGCGCGCCCGTGAGTTGAGGCTGTTCCTTGAAAGTCACTGACTCAAAACGTTGACAGCAAAAGTGCCTGTGTGGTTATTTATAATATATATCTATCACAGAATATGTGGGCTTCCTCAGCTTGGATCTGGGCCGTGTTTGTTTGGACACAACGCCATCCTCTTTGCGGGTGCCTCGGCGGGGAGTCCGGTCCCTCCGGTGGGGAGTGGGGGGCGGGGGACCCCCTCTCAGAGCCGGGGCTTCCGGAGCAGGGTCTTGCTGAGGTCTTTGACCTCCTCCGGGCTGTTGACCCGCTCGTAGCCCAGCACCGCCATGGGCTGGTAGCAAAACTCCTCCACCTGTTTGATCTGCTGGAAGGTGAGCGCGCTCCGCCAGGCGTTGGCGGCCTGGGTGGCGTTGCGGGCTGACACCACGAAAGGCTTGGAGGAGGAGCCCGAGCCGCTGGTCATGTTCAGGGCGAACTGCTCCATCTCGGGGCTCACCAGCAGCCCCACAAAGCCGTAGACCCTCCGCAGGGTCTTCACCGGGTCCCCCACCAGGTCCTCGTACCTCACCACCAGGTAGTGGCCCTGGAGCCAGTCAGGGGGCTGCAGGGCCGTCTGCAGGGTCTTGGCCATGCTGTTGCAGATGACCTCCATAGCACCCAGGGCGTGGTAGTCCGCCGGGCCGCCCAGGCCCTCCTTCTTGGCCCCCAGCTTGTGGCCGGCGGCCTCCAGGAAGGGCATGCGGTGGGCCCTGGGGTCCCGGCTGCGCACCACCTGCAGGCTTTCCCGGATGAGGCCGTGGCGAGAGCGGATGCGGGAGCTGGCCACGGCCCGGGGGTCGCGCACCAGGTGGATGACCTTGAGGTCCAGGGCCGGGTCCCTCAGCAGAGGCGCCAACACGGCCACGTCGAAGACGCGCACGCCCTTGATGACCAGCGTGCGGTACTTGCGACACTCCTCCTCGAAGCGGGCCAGGCGCTGGGGCGGGCACTTTTTGCACACCCGGTCGTCCACCAGGCCGACGACCTCCTTGCGGTAGGCGGGGCAGAGGGGAGACGAGCACACCACCTTGTTGGTGGCGGCGCCGAAGATGCCCAGGGTGGTGAGGTTGCGCCCCCCGCTGCCGGCGGGGCTGTAGAGCTGGAAAACCGACAGGTCGCAGCGGTAGAGCGCGCTCAGCATGTCCCGCGCCGCCCCCTGCAGGGAGACCGCGTCCCCGGGGTAGAGCTTCTGCCACACGTGCCACACGGGCTCGTAGAGGAAGAACACCTCGGGGTTCTGGTTGAAGAGCTCGCCGAAGAAGGACGAGCCCGAGCGCCACGTGGTGAACACGTACACCAGCTGCCGCTTGGCCCCGCCGCCCCCGGGGCCCCGGGTGCCGTTGCCGG
>NW_026596120.1:5706910-5809464 GCF_907164565.1 Psammomys obesus
GGGGGGTGGTGATGCGCTTATCTACGTCCCGGCTCCAGACTGATCTGCTCTCCGTCGGTCGCTCTCCCCGGCCTCGGCGGGGCGAACCTCCCCATCCCTCCGGAGAGGCTGGCGGGGACGGTGCAGAGCGCGGCCCCGCAGCGCCCGCTGCTTCTGCCCATCACCCGGAGGGAGGATGTCCGGGCGGGCGGCGCTCCGTGGCCGCGGACTGGCCCGGGAGGACTCTATACTACGTAGCTGGAAGCAAGAAAAAAAAAAAAAGAAAAGAAAGAAAAGGTGGGGAGGAGGGGACCTCCGTCACCGGCCGCTTCTGCCCAACGAGGTCCCGAGGCAGAGAGAGTCCCCGCCGAGGCCGCACTGAAGCGGCTCCCGGGAGGAGGAGGAGGAGGATGCTACCCGACTCCCCCTACGCCGGGCGCCTGCAGCGCGCTCGGGCCGGCCTCTGCGCGGCTCCTGCCAGCCGGCTCGGGGTTGGTGCGCGCCGCCGTCTGTCGCCCGGGCTCCTCCCCTCCGCCGCGCGGCCCTCCTCCTCCTCCTCCTCCTCCCCAGCCCGTCCCACACCCGCCCTCCCCGCAGCCCCGACTCCCGCCGCCACCTCCTCAGGGGCCCAAGACGCGACCCGGTTCCAGGCGGCGGCGCCCGGGCCGCCTCCCCCTCCCCACTCCCCACCCTCCACCCCGGCCACGGAGCGGAGCTCTCGGGGCGCCCGGAGCGCGGCGCCGGGGCCCGAGCCGCGGCTCTCCCGCGCGGCCGGGGACTTGGGTCCTCTCGGCGGCCGCACGGCTGGGGCTCCGGCATCCGCGGCGAAGAGTTGGGGATGAAAGTTTGAGCAGGAATCTCCCCACCCCACCCCACCCCTTCCCCACGGCGAACCTCCCCGGCCGTGGGTGTCGCGGGAACGCGGTCCTGACGCTTCGACCCCCCGGCGCTCGCCCTCTCCAGCTGGTCTGGTTTCTCCCTCAAGGAGGAAGCACTAAATCCTTCTGGTCCAGGGGTCACCGAAGAGGCCTCAGGACGTGCCTCGCGACGCCCTGTCCGGGGACCCTGGACTTGGACCAGGCCCCCAGGTTTCCGTGACCCCGCATCCCCCCGCCGCACGCCCGACAGATGCTCTAGGCTTTGCGCTCCTAGCGGAGCTTCCAACCTCTGCTGACATCCTCTGAGACCCGGCTGCGGGGGGAGGAGGGGTGGACGCTTTGTTTTAATTTCTAGTAAAAATACTTGGTCGGGTCCCTTGGCTTCAAAGAGACGAGATCAAAGAACTCGATCGCAAAGGAAAACCTTCTTGGGTGTTAAAAAGTGACTTTTTAGTTCTGTCTGGGTTGGTTTGTGTACTTTCCTTGAACTGGTGAGGGGATGAAGCGTCCGCCTCCGCTGTAAAATGGGGCAGCTGCGGTAGCCCTGGGAGAGGACAGGATGGGTGAAGGTTAGAGGGCGCCTAGGAAAAGACGGTACTCCAGTTTCCATCTAGAAGGGCGGAAATATGAGTCACTGTGGTCCCGAGAACCAGCCCTGTGGAAAACTGGGGTCACCGGGAGACTGATTAGCTCCGGTCCGGTCCGTTTGAAGCTTTTACAAGTAAAACACAATTACTACAGAATTATCTGGAGCAGCCTCCCTCGGCCTGAAGACCCTTCTATATTTAAAATGTTGCCATTGATGATTTTTTTTTTTTTTTTTGAGGGAACCGTACAGAATCTTTTGGGCACAGGAATTCTTGGGAAAGGACTTACTTCAATTGCCTGTGTGGCCTTAACTAGTTTTGTTTTTGTTTCTGTTTGGTTTGGGGAGAGAGGGTCTTTGTTTTGTATAGGTTTTGTTTCGAGGTTTAAAATTAAAAAAATAATAATATGATATAGGACCACCGAAATGGCTCTTGCACTAAAGCCTGGGATCTGAATTTGAACCCTGGAATCCACGTGATGGAATCAATTCCTCCAAGTTGTACTTTGAAATCCATGTGTGCTGCCTTACACATTGGGCCCCGTCTTACACACATGGAGACAAAGAAGTGCAAAACGTGTTCACGGTTTGACTTAGTCCTGTTTTCCAAAAAATCCATAATGTCACGAGCAAGGGTCGGCTGAGGCGTTCCCTCTTGGTTCTAATAAAGTATATGGACAAGACATTTCTAGAACAGACTTTACACAAGTTGAGATGGAAGAGTGGAGCTCAATTTTTTTCATTAATTCATTCATTTAATCGCTTTACAGCCTGATCACAGCCCTGTCCCTCTTCTCTTCCCAGTCCCACCCCTCACACTCCCTCCCCTACACCCCCACACCCTCCCTCAGGAAAGGGGTAGCACCCCACCTTGGTACTTCACAGCAGGACTAAGCACATCCTCTCCCCCGGAGGCAGCCCAGCTGTGGGAAAGGGATCCAAAGGAAGGCAACTGAGCCAGAGAGAGCACCAGCTCCCATTGTTAGGGGACCCACATGAAGAACAAGCTGCACATCTGCTGCATATGTGTAGGGGCCTAGGTCCAGCCATGCATGCTCTTTGGTTGGTGGTTCAGTCTCTGTGAGCCCCCATGGGCCGAGGTGAGCTGACTCTGTAGGTCTCCTGTGGAGTCCTTGACCCCTCTGGCTACTCAGTCCTTCCTCCCACCCTTCCACAGGACTCCCTGAGCGGAGATCGATCTTTAAAACATTTTTGTGTGCAGGAGTGTGCATGGGCCACAGCACTGGTGCGGAGATCAGAGGACAACTTGTGTGGGTGCTGGGGGTGTGACTCAGGTTGTCCGGCGTAGTGGCAAGGACCTTTACGGGTGGAGCCATTTCCCAAACCCATCAGATGTCACCTGTAACTTAAGTAGATGCCTCATTACATCCCATCCCTCTGGGTACAAATGAAACCTGTAAATATTGCCAGTCTGTGTTAAATGTGCTGCCTTCCACCCTTCCTTTCCCCACCTCCACCTCCCTTCCAGTGTTACCTCAAAGACACCTCCCCTCCTTCCTTCTGCTCTTTCCCCCACAGAACCTAAAGCTGTATTTTTGAATGGGGGAAAAAAAAAAAAACCTGATGGAGGAAATAGGAATAGTGAGAAGAGAATAACACATTTATGGTCTCCATCACCGTTCCGAGAGAAATACCTTCTAAGAGTCTGATCTGAATATCTGGGCTTGTGCTTACCCAGAAAGCACTCAATTGCTGTTATTTGAGGTAAGGACCCTTTTAAAAAACAATTGTTTGCATAGAAACAATTCTGATGCAGTTGTGTAATGCTTTCCTGGAGTTGGCAAAATAGGGACTCCGTTTGTCAGCCGCCTCCACAGTGACGCTCCGCTGTGATGCTCAGCTGGCCTAAATTTATAGGTTCTGGCATCCCCACCAGTCTCCCCGCTTGTAAATATTTTACCATTTGCACAGTGTCTTGATTAATTCCAAACTTTGTGACAGCTAACGATATAGCTAGAAGTTGCCCTTCCGCCTGCATTTCTCCAGGAATTTCTCTCCTTTCGGTCTAATAGTGACCAGATACGTATGTAATAATCCACGTAGCAATCTCACTTGCAGAGGGTCCCATCCGGCCACAGGGCTGTGGTACGTCTCAAAACACTGTTTACTTCTGTTACAGTTCGATCTCTTCTAAGAAAGCCCTTGGAGCGCTGCCGGCTGCTGAGGTTTGCTCGGGAAGGAAACTGCTCCTGGAAACATGCTAAAGGATTCTGACACTCTGGTGTGGAAGGCCAGACCCCAGCCTGGGGGACATGGCACAGATGGGAGTGTTCTCTGTCTGAACTGGGAAAGATGCACCCAGGGACTGGTTCCCATCCAGGGCTGTATGCGACTCAGGGAGCCAGGAGACCCGTCTCTGGGAAATGCTCTCCCTGGACACTAAAATCCATTCATTCCATCCTTTGTATTTACAAGTTTCCAGTAGAACTTGGGAGGCACAACTGTTTTTGTTTTTATTTTTAATCATTGCCCTAAAGCGTACGGTCCTCATTAGTACAAGTGACTCATTTTATATGGCTGAGCAACATATACATATATTCTATCTATCTGTTACGTGGACCGAGAACGCCCAAAGGCAGCCATGCCTACTAAACTTAGTTCTGAACTTTAGGTGAAACGGTCACACCCCAAGGAGAATTTTAAGGAATGTTTTCCTTTACAATCTCAGAAGGAAATAGCTTGAATAATCTTGAGATTACTAAGGAACCAGGGCGGTCACTTAAAATGTTCCCAGGAGAAAAGGCAACGGGCTCAGAGGGATTTAAAGAAGGTCCTTCCAAATCGCTCAAGGCTTAGGTGCCTTCCATCTTACACAAACTGTTCCACACAATTGGAACTATCCTCCCCCCCACCCCCCATCCTGGGGGGAAATATCATCTGGAAGGAGACAGGTGGGAGGAGGAAGCATATGGCTGAGGATGAATACATAATTTGTGTAAACGTATGAGAAAAAAAATCAGTCTAATCAAACTGGGGAGGAGGACAGTGCTCCGTAACCACGCTGAACCGATCCCGGGAGCGTAGTGTCCACTTGATGAATGTCAAGCACCCTCAGGAGAGCAGGCGCCGCTCAACTTCCAGCAGGACACAGACGAGTGACACGGACTCTCCACCCTCGCGGACGAGAAGACATTCGTGCACACGAGCTTAAGTAAGATTGCTCTGAAAGAGAGCGCTGTGATAAAAACTGGGGGCGGCTACTTCACACTGGAGATGACCTTTGCGAAGGAGAAGTGATCCTTGCAAGGAATAAGGATGCTGCATGGAAACAGGGGGAGTGAGAAGAGCCTGCTGGTGACACAGCACATACAGAACCATACGTGGGATTAGGTCAGTATGGGGTTGTTGTTTTTTTGTTTTTTTTTTTTTTTTTTTTTTTTCGTTTTTTGGATTTTTTTTGTTTGTTCTTGTTTTTGTTTGTTTGTTTGTTTGTTTTGTTTTGTTTTGTTTTGTTCTGTTTAAGCAACAAGAGTGAGGCTGGAGATAAGGTTCAGGGGACAAGAGCACTGGCTGCTCTTCAAGAAGACCTGGGTTCAAGTGTCCGAGCCCACCGGGCAGTTCACAACCACCTGTAACTCCAGTTCCATGGAATCTGGCGCCCCCTTCTGGCCTCTGTGAACACTACCCACACACCGCATGCATGCGAGGCAAAGCACCAATACACATAAAGTATTTAAAAAATAAAAGAAGGAAGCAACAATTTTTTCAGTTGGTCCAAAATCCCGTGAAAAGGTCATAGAGTCCCCTACCTGGGGTTTGCCGGACTTGAGCTACAGACGTTGGTTTTTTGACCTTAAACTTTAAAACACAGCCTGATAAGAAGCCTTAAAGGGATGTTGTAGGAGAAACGGGCTCTGATTTACTTCTCCAAAAACGTGTAGCTGGTTTCCAAGTGAGTCCCCTCTGGCGGTGTCCTCGATTAAGCACGCTCCTCCCCATGCCTCGCCTAGACATGCTCAGCTGGACTGTCTTGCCCTGTGTGACCAGCTGTCTACCTCCTGGGTCTGGCCTTAGCCCCGGAGGTAGGCGACAGCGCCTCCGACTGTTGTTTTGGTTCGTATCTGCGCCTTTGCTTCTAGACCAATGGTTCGCAACCTGTGGGTCTCGACGACCTCTGGGGTCAAATGAGCTTCTGGCAGGGTTTACCTGAGACCATCAGAAAATACAGACATTTATACTAATGGTTCCTAACGGTAGAAAGTTGCAGTTATGAAGCACCAACAAAAATCATTTTGTGGTTTGGGTCACCACAGCATGAGAAACTGTCTGAACGGATCGCAGCATTTTTTTTCTTTTCCTCACGGCCCCTTCCTGCCCGAGAAAATTTCATATAACCCCTGTATATGGGCGTATACAATAGTATGCAAGTCAAACATTTACCGGTAATAAATAATCAATAAATTTCTTTTAAAATAATTCCTGGATGCACGTAAGAATAAATCTGCATACTGCGCTTGGACAACGCTGACAAAAGCAGCTTAAGAGAAGGGATTTATTTCAGCTCACAGTTCGTGGGCACTGTCCATCGTGGCAGAGAGGCACGTGGGCAGGACCTTGAAGCCTGATCACATGGATTCCTCAGGCAGGAAGCAGAAGCAGGTGAACACTCCCGCTCGGTGCCTTTTCCTGTTTTTGTTAGGTCTGTGGTATGCTACCACATTTAGGATGTGTCTTCCTACCTCAACGTAATCTGGAAAATCCCTCACAGACATGCTCAGAAGGTTGCTTCTAAGCCTCACCAAGGTGACAGTGAAGGTTAACCATCACACTGGCTAATCAGCTGTGGCTCTTTGTCTTTATAGAGAGCATTAGGTCTTGGCCTGCACTTGATATGGCAAGACAGAGCCCATCATCAATGCTCTTCCAAGCTGATCAATATTTGCATTTTATGGTCATCGATGCTGAGAAGCAACTGCTTCACCTAAATAGATAGTCCAAATGGCAGAAACCTGTCGAGGACCTTTCCAGAAACTATTAGAAATCCTGTCCTAATCCCAAGGCAAGGTGACTGAGCAGTATTGTGTGGTCAGCAATTCAAACAGAAAGTTTTACTATCAAACCTCATAATGCAATACAAAGATGGACTGATTTAACACGTGCTGAGGGATGACGGTAGGGAGACGATGGCTTTGCTTTTCCGTAGGGACAATCTTCCTACTGCAGGAGCAGAAAGCATTGCGCGTACCATAAGAATGCTGTGATTCCTAACGTGGTGTGGTCTGAGTTCTGAGCAGCGTTGGTTGGCATTGCATGGTGTAGCAGCTGCATGCCTGTTGCCAAGTGCTCAGGCTGTGAGTTCGGAGCCAAGGCTGCCGTGAAGTCGCACAGCGCAGCACAGACAAGTGCCTCCAGAAGCACCTCAGCTTCATGAGCATTCGATTCTAAGTGCATTCAGATACAATTTTCCTGTTGCCAAAAGTTTTGTGACCAACCCACAGTTTAAGAAGCTGAGCTCGGGGGATGGGGGAGGGGTGCAGAAGCTAACCGGAGCAAGGACTGTTCCACGCCAGAGGCAGACCCCTCGCCCTCTTTAGTCTGGCAGCCATGCCCCAGCCTCATGTAGATGTCCCACTGCGCTCTACGAGCCGGGCCACCCTTCGCCTTCCTCCAGTGAGTGAAACATCCTAGTCCGTCACCTCGCATTGCTGGACTCTTGTCTAGGCGCTCCCCAGGACGAAGGTTTAAGGACTGCTCAGTCAGTCAGGCGCTCCTTCCACAGACATTTCATTCACTCGTCCCTTCACTCATTGTTCTTTCATCCTGTATGTGGGAGAGCTTCTCTCACACGTCAAAGAATAGGAATCTTCAGCAGAGAAACCAAAACACGGGAAATGGTTGCTTCCTTCTCATTTAAACAAGGGAACCCTAACGTGGTGGTCCAAGGTATTCTCAGAAGGGACCCAGTCTCCTTAAAGCCTGTTTGTTGTTTTTCCTTTAGGTTCTGCATGCTCCCTTGAATTCCCTTCCTTGTACCCCCTTCCCTTCCGCTACATTCCAGAGTCCCTGCCCATTACAGTCAAAACTTCCTAAGTGACCTGCTGCTTACTGCCTAATTAAAGGTTTGGTTTCAGCCATGCTGTTGTTTCTGGTCCTTTTCCCAACTGTCCTTACAACTCCACCTTCTCTCTGAGTCCCCTTCCTTAAGTTCTGGTGCTTTCTGTCCCAGCCCCAGGTCAGTGTCAGTAACATCACCTCTGACACCTTCCCCCCCCCCCAGCCCTGTTTCTCAACAGCCCTGGCCTGCTGCTCCCTAAGGCCCTGGGCATCCAGACCTACCTCACCCAGCAGCATATTTTCCTGGTAGTGTTTACTTCCCATATGAGGGGGAAGGGGGAGGATGTGATTACAAAACATCTCGCCACAAGTTTCTGCTCTCTGTCCCACAAAACTGTTGTTCTTATTATTTGACTAAAAACTCCTGTTTTTAAAAAGGAAAGAAAAAAAAAGATAGCAAGGATGTAAGGTGATCCACAGAGGCAAAATCAGCAAAACTTCATGAAAGCAAAGGCACAGCCTGCATGGATTTATCCCATGAGAGCCTGAGCGATTGCTAGAAGTGAGTTGAAGAACTTGGGCTCTGAGCTTCCTGGGAAGCACAGTGAAAAAGGAAAGCTTCTTAAGAGATTGACAGCTGGGACACATAGATGCAAGAGGGGGAAAAAATCCTTCCCAGGGTTCCTTCCCCTCACTGCTTTATTTCCAACAAAGGGAACCATACCGTCTAGGAAACAGATGTGCATAAGTATTTACCGCCTGGTTTGTTGAGTGTCCCTTTAAATGGTTTCCGTAGCATAGAAAGTAGACTACGTCCTTGAATGTGTGGCCACAGTAAAATCAGTTGCGGAATGGAGAAGAAGGGACCAGTTCTTAGAAGGCAAATGACCACCACCGCCTAGCACTACGTCCGTGCTCAGCAGCCTGAAGGTCGCTCGCTGCAGGGGAGTAACCCTCACTGCTCCGAGGGGCCCACTCTTATCTCAGCTGATTCTGGTGGAGGGAGGTGGAAAGACTTCCTGGAGAAACTCCTGCCTGGACACAGAGGCTCTGTCTCTGTCACCTCTCCTGGCAGCAGAGTGAAAGCTATGGCCTGCTCTCCTCCGCTACACAGGGTCTTGAGGCATTCTGAAAATCGTTTCTCTTCTCTCTGGACTTTCCTCCCATAATCCATGAGTTGTGAGCCAGCTAAATGAGGGAGGGTCATCGTAGTGCGCCTCCCCAAAGGATTTCCATCCGAGAGCCATCCTTCTGTCTCCTGTGGGCTTGCCCCTGCCTATGGGTGCTTAGAAGCCTGGCTTACAAGGACTTGCACAGAGGTGGCTGTCCCCTGGCACTGTGCATATTGGACCCCTCTCCCCACTTGCTCCTGTCACTCAGAAGATATAGCTCTGGATTTGGATCCCAACATTTGAGAACTGTTGAGAACTTTGAGAGTGAGGCTTCAGTTCGTGATCAAAAACTGTTTTGAAAGCAAGTGATGACCTGATTGTCACGAGAGAGAGAAAACATCATACCGATAGGATTCCCAGGATGTGTCCATTGGCTCACAACGAGAGAAGTCTGTTTAAACCAGATGAAAGGTCACTTCCCATGGTACCCCAGGCCTTTGATGTCCTACAGACCCTTCAGGAGGGTGTCAATGAGAAGCTTCTCACTGTGGATGGATAAATTTTAAGTTAACTTCCTTAAAATTTAGAAGCAGGTTGTAGATGCTCAATGACAGGATTTGGAATCCAACTTAAAGCTAACTCCCTACGAGTTAACCTTCTAGATCTATATTCTCAGTCAAAACGTGGTCTGACACTGAGCCTGAGTTTCTGTCTGTAATCCAACAATAAGAAAAGCCCTCACACTGGACAACTGGGTGAGAAGAGACGATCTCGGGGTAGTTAGACAACAGAGATCCTTCTCCCACTCAAAAAAGAGTAGGGAAGACCTCTGCTCTCCAGGGAGGAGAGAAAGCAGGTGAAAGAGGCCACAGGGCCTCTCTGGCAGGTGAATGTTCAATAACTTCTTTACTGCTTCTTGCAGGGACATTAGTGATGGCTTGGGACAGTTTCTGAGCAGCTACTAGCTCTTGCATGGCCTCATAGAGTTGAAAGGGAGCTTGTCGACTCTGTATATGTGTGTGTGTGTGTGTGTGAGAGAGAGAGAGAGAGATTCCTTCAAGCCTCACACCAGTGTGCACAGACACTGAGAAGCAGTTGGCTTTCAGAGTCACTTGCTTCCTGCCCTGGACTCAGGGAACAAGACCCAACCCAGTACAAGGGTATGAGGCCCTTGATAGCAACATATGCAAAACAGTTTTTGCAAATTCTCAGAAGAATTCCATCATTCTCAGCTTCCCATGTGTGTCAAAAGCAGTAGAGGTGACTGTTTTGCCTACATTGCTTAGAAAGAAGGGGGAGACATCGAATCATTTATGTGCAGTCCTAAGGTATGAAGAAAGGTACTCCATTCATGCCCTGAGCCACACAATGCACACGTCCACACACAAAGGCGAATTCCACCAAAACAGTGTTGCTTTAGTTTTTGAAACTCACAGATGAAACAGAAAGACAGAGCAACAGAGAGTCTTAGTTGCTTTTCTATTGCCATAACAAAACACCATGACCAAGGCAACTTTCTAAGTTGCCTTTATAAGAAAGCACTTGTCGGTGCTCACAGTTCCAGGTTAGAGCCCATGAGCATCGTGGCAGAGAACATGGCATGAGGCAGGCAGGCATGGCACGGGAGCAGTAGCTGAGCTTACATCTGATTCCCAAGCACACAGGGCGCAGGGACAAAGAGAAGGGGCTAACTGGAAAAGCCCTGGGCTTTTGAAACCTCAAAGCCTGCCCCCAGTGATACACCTCTTCCAACAAGTCCACGCCTCCAAATCCTTCCCAAACACTTCCACCAAGAGAGGACCAAAGATTCACATATATGAGCCTATGAGCGTCATTCACATTCAAAACACCACACACACACACACTCAGACATAATTAAAAATAAAGCAAGTGTTCAACCTACGTGGTTTCATTGTATGTCTTCATGGCCCCTTTTCATCTTCTACCTCCGTGTCTGGGTTCTGAGTTCCCAGAGTTCCATGTCAATGCTTTCTCTTAGATCTTGCCTTTGTTACACGCCAAAAAAAAAGCTGGGTGCGTTTTCAGTTCAAAACACAGTATCCATTTTTGGCTGATGAGCCCTCCACCAGCAGACCTTTCTCCTCTGTCACAACGTTACATGTGGTCGCGTTCACCTCCAAATAGCAACCTTTCAGCCCAACAGCAGTTCCCAGAATGCTTTGTTGAGATGGAGAGCCGTTTCTTTCTCTCTGCCTTGTTACTGTCTGTTTTTGTGCCACGTGTCTTTGTTAGGACTCAGCTTCGTCTGCTGGCTGTTCTCCACCACAAACCCATGCCCCACTTAGAGTTTTGGAAGCAATCTGCATTTTAAAGCCATGGGTCAAATTCTAGGTAAACAAACACTAAGACCCTAAGGCTTCCTGAGAGAACACTTTGCTTTTTCTCCATCTCCAGACAATGTCCAGAGTGTTCCTTATTTCAGGATGGAGCTGATGTGGTAAAATGTCTATGCCGTGTAAGAACCTGGAAGAACTGCGCTTCGGTAGGTTGTAATTTGTGGGGCAAGCATCTGGCCTTTTGTGGATTCCCTTTCCTGCTATTGGAAGCCCTGGCTCCCTGGACTGTTCCGTTCTGTCTGCAACAACGCTGACATCATGTCTTTACATACTTGCCAAATCTTTGCTCATGTCGTCAGGTCAGAGATCCCAGGAACCCACCTCTCAGATGCGGCTTTTCTGCTCGGAATGTTACAGAGAAACCTGAGAGACACAGTGCCATCCGGGATGCTTTGGCAAAATGGCTGTATCTGCAAACAGCTGGACTTGCCCACCATTGCCATCCAGGAAGTTTGGTGGTTTATGGCACTTGAGAGAATCCCACATCACTCAGGCAGTCGATTGCTTACTTGTGTTCTTTTGGAAACCTTTAGAAATGTGTGCTCAGTAGTTGCAAATGTGCCCACAGCCTGTCCACTGTCCCAGCCTGGGTCAGCAATCTTATATCCTCAAAAACAACCCACGCTGTAAGCCCCAAGCAGCATTATCCATCTGGTAGTTTAAGGCAAAGTGCTGACTCTGCACTCTGTATTTGGGGCTCACATTTGGTTTAATCCCATGGTTCTTGCTAATTTGAAAAGTCTTCATTTTACCCGGAAGCCGCCCCCCTTCCCCTGGGTCTTTCTGTCAGTGCCAGGCAAACGATGCCACCTACTTGTACAGCCATGGTTTACTCTCAAAGTAATTTACAGATGCTAGGCCTTATAATTTCCCACCAGAGAAGGATGGAAATTTCAAGGAGCCAGGAAATGTGGTACTAATGCTGCCCATAAATAGCCAGGTCCAGCAGAATTTTCGAATCCTCGTTTCACAGTGTCCTCCAGGGAACAGTGAATGCCTAGCCATGTGCTAGGCTTATGTAGAGAACATAGAATTGCAAGCCTCCTACAGCTACACATTCTCTTCCCAATGGCTCCCACGGAAACGCGGCCTAATAGTGGCAAATATGCAGGTGGGTCTCCTGGGCAGCATAAGGATCCAGAAGCCTGCTGAAGCAGCCCACCCCTGTTTGCAGCCAGAGGCAGAGGAAACAGGAAGTCACCCACAAGCAATAGACCACTTGCAGAGGGTCTGTGTTCAGTGCCTTCTGCAGCGCCTGTGGCTCTCAACTAATCTTCTGGGTGGAGAGGTTCTCTCCAGTCTTCCAGGACCTGCTCAGAGTGAGGCTGGGACGCTCCCCTCCCCCACCCACTGACCTGCAAGGGTGTAGGTCTTGAGGACAACAGTGATAGAAAGGCGTTCTCAAGTTGGAGTCTCATGGTCAACTTGAGCACACATTTCCACAGTAACTTTCCTAGCTGGAAGGCCTTGTGCTCCAATACCCATAGAAAGCCTCCTCTGGGGAGCCCTCCAGAATTCCTACAGAAACAGAAGCAGCCAGCGTCCGGACTCCTGAAGCTTCTCTATGAACTACTGAGCTTGTAAGGGAAGATGTGTGCGCTTGCCTTTTTCTCCTGTGTGAGCCTCCGAAATCTTCACTTGCTCCCCTTCAGCACATGCTTGGCCCCCATGTCCAGTCACTTCTCGCCTTATTGTGTGTTTGCTGTTTGCTTTCATCTGGCTCATTGGCTGGGACTTAACCTAAGTTGATTTTAAATGCAAGTTATACATCCCCACTGTAAGTGGGAAACCATTACTGTGTCACAGAAATAAAAGTAACTGAAACACTGATGCAGCGAAAACAAAGGGAAATCATTCAATTCTGGTTTGACTCATAGGTGTTCCCTGCTTTGTTTTGTTTTTAAAAACAACATTAGCTTTTAGGCAGTGACAAAAACACACAGTCCCACAACAAATTGAAAATCATTTCTCACCCTTCTAAAAACTGTCTCACGGACCTTGAACAAATACCAAGGTCCCGTTCGTTAAGGATCAATGCCCCATGAGTTTAAAGTTTCTCAAAGATAAGGGTTAAGTGTTAGGGAAGACGCAAGGATTGAAAGGTAGACATTCTGCTGAAGAAGAACGCAAGTCATGTCGGATCACGGCATGCATGTCCCTGAGACTGCTTTGGGACTCAGCAGGAGTGCTTTGCATATGGAGTACGGTGGCCAAATGTTTGTTGAGGGAATGAAGGACAGTGTGAGCAAACACGCAGGCTGTAAAATTGATTTTGTACCTTTTCTCCGCTTAACTGCTCTATCAGCCATTAGCTGTTAACGGCTTCGGTGTTTCCTTAACACAATACAGAGTCTGCCCTCAGAGTTCCTTTCTCTGTGTGGAGTGTCCCAGTTACATAAGAAGCAGGCTTGCGTGCGCTGAGGTTGCCGTCAGCTTGATCATTCGTGGGGGCCCAAGTGGTTCCGTTGTCATAGACCACACTTTCTCTTTCGGGCGCCCTTACTCTCTTTGCTTACACTCGGTCTGAGTCCAAACGGCCTGAACCCACCACTGGGGTTTCAAGTTTGGGTTTAATTTAGGCCCTACATAATGTTTTGTCTGATATTAGTCCTGCCTTGCTAGCTTCTCTAGACCTGAGGGCTGGTGTTCACAGAGAGGAAACATAACATGACTTTACCACATCTGGAGTGGGGCCTCCAGCTTCCTCAACACATTCTTTCCACTGTTTGCTTTGCTTTTTGTTTGTTTGTTTGTTTGTTTGTTTGCTTATTTGTTTTTGAGATAGGGTCTCGCTCTTATAGTCCAAACTGGCCTGGAACTTGCAATGTAAACCAGCCTTGACCTCGTAGCAATCCATCTGCCTCAGCTCTCAAGTGCTGGCATTACAGACATGAGCCATGACACCCAATACCATTTTTTTTTGTTATATTAATTTAATTGTAAGTAGCTTCATTCTTAGCTCATGAACATTGTAAAAGATGCTAGCAAGCTTCAAGAACATTATTTTGAAATACTTGCTAAATGCCTATATAAGCCACTTATACACACAGTCTGTTTTGGTTGCAAAAGTTTGTAGTTTAAGAAAGAACTTTTTATTGTTTGTTTGTCTGTCTGTCTATCTGTTTTTTGAGACAGGGTCTCTCTGTGAGACCCTGCCTATCCTGGACTCACTCTGTCGACTAGGCTGGCCTTGAACTCAGAGATCCACCTAGTCAAAAGAACTTATCAGCACATGCACTTGGCTTTGCTTTTCAGTATATCTGGATCCTCTTTGCAGGACACTTTGCAGTCAATACCCACACACATATGTGTGTGTATGTGTATATTTCATATTTTTGAGAAATTATTATGAGAGCAAACCACATAGCGTACATATATAGTCATTTCCTTCCCTTAATCTTGTTATAATCAGCTCATGGCACGAAGGAGGGCCACCTTCCCAAAGGCTCATTTGCTCTGACATGTCAGAATCCTTACAAATGTTCGGCTCATTTTTAAGGATTTTTTTTTTATATCCTTCAACAGTACGTTTCACTTTCGCTAACACCAAAAGCATTTGTTCAGATTAATGCACCTCTTGTGTTCTATAGAGGCCGGGGAGCTGGAGCTATGAGAACCTCAAAAAGGGACGAGAGGTAGGAGAGCTGCTCCCTTGCCTAAACCGTACTAATAAGTGAAACTAGTTGCGTTGTTTGAATGTGCACGTAAGTGGGAACTTACACTCTACAAGCTGTGGCCCCGGTTCCAGAGCCATCTGACACCCTCTCCTGATTTCTGCGGGCCCCACGTGTGCATGTGTCGCGCACACATCCACACGGGCCGAACATTTATACCCGTAAATAAATAAATCCCTGCTCTTAAAGGCAGAACATGATTTCCACAAAAAAATGAGGACGTAATGGAGAGGAGGCAGGGAGAGGAAGAGAGAAAAGGCAATAAAAGACGGGAAGTAGAAGGACCCATGTCTCTGATGAACATTCTGCTTCAGAAGCGTATATAGTAAAGAAAGTTTGAGCCAAAACATTACAACATTCTCCAACCGCAAGTAAGTGGAATGACCCTCAAGTTCAAGACTGAGAAAGCAAAGAAATCCATCATACCACCAAGGTCTAGGCAACCCTCAGAGACTCTCACAGAGCTGAGGTCACTGGCAGAGGGGTCCACCTCATGTGGCAGCCACAGGCATTCCCAGACGCTGTGCGGGGCCGGGCTGCAGTCCCAGCCGTCCTGCGTCTGTCTGGGGGTCTCCTTCGGCTCTCAGCTACTTCACATGTGGCGCAAAGGCGGCCAGACCAGTAGCAGAGGGGAATAGCGCCCTGTGGGGAAGCAGGACAGCAAAGGCGAGCCTTGGCCCCTGAGTGCCCCTATGCGGCACAGCTGTCCCACCTTGAACGTCCCCTTAGAACCATCATGGGCTGAGGCACGTGTGTCACAGCGGCTTCCCTTCGCATGCCTGTCTGCATTTCAAAGCGGGATGTAAAAATTTTCACGTAAAAATTCAGACTTGTGCTGGAGGTCTGAAGAGACACCACCAACACGAAACTTTTTTATTATTTTTGTGTGCTGACGTATGTACGGCGTAGGCGTGTGCACATACCTGACCTCTGCGTAGAGGGCAGAGGTCATCACTGAGTGTATGTCTCTATTACTTTCAGCTTTTTTCTCCCCTTTCGAAACACGTTCTCTCACTGAACCTGGAGTTTGCTGATGAGGCTACATTGAGAGATCACGCTTGGCTGAGGCACAGTTTGTTTGTTTGTTTGTTTGTTTGTTTGTTTGTTTTTAATATACAAACACACACACACACATGCATGTCCAGAGAGACAGGCAGATGTACACAGGTAAGCCAGCCTGGGAGAGGACCATATTACAATACAGTGCCACAGGTACATTCACAGACAACATTAATGTCTGAAGCGACTGAGCCAAGATCACAGATGAATCTTGCTGTGGCCTTGGGGCCGAGTTCTGCTCTCAAGCAGCATCTTTCTACCTCTGTAACTGCCAGCCTCTTCCATATTATCCTCCCGGTCTCTCGCTCTGCCCTACTCCGCTGAAGAAATGAAGCCACACACAGCTTTTGAGTGTTTATGCTTCTGCCCCTCTTTAAAAACATAAGAGCCAAGATGGTTTCTTGTGCTTGTTTGTTTCGTGCTTTTTAAACCTTGGTGACACTGATTTGACAGAACCCTAGGGGCTCGGCCACTTTACTGCCCTTTCATAAGCAGCCTTAAAATATCAACGGAGGAAAAACTGTCAGTGGCCTTTGTGGAAAACACTGCATTAGGCTTATAAAACTTATCTCTCTTCCCATCCTTGCATTCTGGAAACCGAAATCCACTGAGGCAATAGTTAAAACCCTGTCTTCTCACCACCGGCTCCGGTCAGCTGAAGGAAAGGAATTCAGTTTAGGCTGTAAGGTCCAGCTGGGGCCCGGTCCACGGAGTCTGCAAACTGCAGTCATCTCCCTCGTACAGGAGGCGCGATCACGGCTCAGCCTCTCGAAGTTCCTCAGCTTTTGTCGGTTTAAGTTAGCGCTTTAATGCAGTTTTAATAGGTAGTGATTTTATTTTGTGTCTAATGAAACCAACAGAGCGTGAACACAGACATCAGAATTTGGAAGATAATGAGTCTGTTGGCGCTGGCGTGAGCGTAGCTGAGCGAGGTGCGGCGCTTAAGGTAGGAAGAATAGGCTGTTTCCGAAGAGGTCTTTATTGGCTTCATTAGGGTGGTCATCAAGTGAATGATTTCATAGCAGATCTAATTAGCTAAGGGATGTGCAGAAGTAGCATCCTCCTCCTGCTAATTAGGCATCTAGGCACCAACACATACCAGCTACCTTAAAAATCAGTCTGTAGCGCACCTGATACACTCTTTGGGGAGGGCTTCCCCAGGGCCTGTAACAGTGGAACCGATGCTAGGGGGAAAACTCCCAGAAGATGGATCTCTATGTGACAACGCCACTAGGAAAGGCGCAGCCCTCCACAGAGGAGCAGACACTGGAGGAAGTTCTAGTAAAAGGACTCGGCTGAGGAGGAAAGAGGGAAGAGATGGTGGGGCAAGAGGGTAAGGGCAGAACGTGTTTGTGTATGTGTGTGTGTGAGAGAGAGAGAGAGAGAGAGAGAGAGAGAGAAAGAGAGAGAGAGAGAGTCCTGCCACGAAGAGCCGTTCTGGGACAAGTGACGGCAGGGACAGTGAGGGCTCAGCAGTGCTACCTTGACAGCTGTAGCGGCACATGGTGGTGACACTGACCAAAGCCCTCCGCTGCTGGCAAATCGCATCTCCCCGGAGCCCCCAGACTTCTCTTGTCCTACCCCTCTTCTATCTCGCCAGTTCCAATGTCAAGGAAACTCAGCCATCTAAACAAGGAACACATGCCAGCTTTTGGGCGCTATGAGAAAGGGCCATTCTGAAAAGAGAGAGAGAGAGAGATTAGCAGTTAAATGTCTAGCCAAAGCTGCTGTGTTGGCGCTCACCCTCAAGCCTAGCATTTGGGGTGTAGAGGCAGGCAGATCTCTGTGGGCTTCAGAACAGCCAGGGGTAGACATGAAAAAACACATTCAGGAAATCTGACAGCTATCAGATAGTGACTCTAGAGAAACTATGCAGTCTGACCTGAAGAGAAGAAAGAATCAGCAGACAAGAGGGATAATAATCCAATAATCTAATGGAAACTTGTTTTCCACAAGAATGTTGTGCCTTGGTAAATAGCAAGTCAAGTATCAGAGTAAAACAGACTAAAAACCAAGTTAAAAACCAGTTAAAAACCGCCAGTTAAAAACCAAAAGATTTAGTCCATATCTTGGTTGAAAGAACTAAGCAAGCAAAACTCAATCAGTTGAAGTAACTCATATACAAAGCAGCTGAACACGAGCTTATGGAAGCAAAGGAAAATGTAAGGGAAAATATACTGTGTTGATAGTTTCAGTAGCGAAGAAGGCTGTTCTGTTTGTTTTAATTCTTGATGGAGCTTGTTTTTGTTTTTGTTTTTGTTTTTTCTTGTTTCTTTCGATTCATGTTTTGCAGTGATAAGAATTTAACTCGGAGCTTCGCACACATAAGCAAGTGCTGTAACCCTGAGCCACAACCTAGCCCTGACTTTTTTTTTTCTTTCTAATGATTGTTTTCTACCATATGCTTCAAATCATAGCTGTTTGTAGTGGCTGACACTTACATAACAGCATCTTTACAAAGGTCGTTGACAGGTTTGCACATTCAAAGTGAGGACAGGATGGAGATCTGTGTTTGAACTGAGTCAAACAGTCTTTAGTGAAACACGGTGCTATGACTATGACAGGCACGAACTGAGAGGCAGAGAGGAGAGCGGGAAGGGGAGGAGGAGAGGGAATCATTGGAATTGTCTCAGAGGACGAAGTCAGTCTCTAGAAGATTTAGGCAAAGCGACAAGTGACAAGCAGAGGTACTCATAAACTAAAGTGCACTTTTTATTTTTTATTCAAGCTAAAGAACAAATTTAATAGGCTCTGCCTTGACCTCCTTATCCACACACACATCCCTGTACTGTCTTCATGTTCACCCCCATTGTCCTCTGAGCCTTCCTTCTTGGTAGAGGGAAATTGAAAGTTTCCATTTAAGGCTCATAAATCAAGAAATAGAGGCACAAACAGATTACATCAATTTATGGTGGTAAATGCTGGAAGAATTTAGGACAGAAACTACTTGCAGTGTTTGCTCTGGGGATTGACTCTGGTAGCAGGAGGAAGTTTACAGTTTCCACTCCTTTCTATGTTTGAAGTGTATTCTTTTACCGTAGCTGTGTCTTTCTTGTGAACTTCTTTTAGTTCCAAGGAGAATGCTCACCTTTGTGGCATTGTAGTCTTTGGGGCTACTGTTTCAAGACAGTGAGTAGGAGCATATTGAGAAGGAAGCTTCATGGCCTTCTCCTGATTGTAAACCCCACTCCTCTTTAAAAGCCTCTAATTAGCTTGATGTAAAAGATCAAAACAAAATTTCCTGAGTTTTTCTCTTTTTTTTTTTAAAGTAGCTGTTTGTATGGGAACTCTAAAAAACGTACACAGTATCCTACATACCTTTACAATATAGTATAAGAATCTTACTCCGAAACTGCTACTTCCATCCCAACTATCACACCATGATCAAGGAAATTCATAGGAGAAAGAGTTTATTTGGTCCTAAGTTTCCAGAGGTAGAGTCTGTCAGGGCAGGGAGGCGTGACAGCCAGCCAGCATAGCAGGAAGCCGAGAGAGCATATCTTCAACCATAAGCCAAAGTAGAGAGAGAGAAGAAACTACAAGAGGAGGCCAGACTATGAACTCTCAAAGGCCACCTCCAGTGATTACTTCCTCCAGCAAGGCCCCACAGCACCCCCTAACCCCCAACCCAGCACCAACCGGGGACTAAGCGTTCAAATACCTGAGTTTATGGGGAACAATTCTCCTTCAAACCACCTCAGGGGTTCCGCTCCACACCCATCCCTTTATTGGGAGCAAAGGATCTCTAAGTGCCCACACCTGTCATAACTACCGCTCTCAGCTGTTGGGCCAGCAAAGTCACAAAGGCCTGAGCCAGAGACAGGAGTAGTCAGTAGACATAATGAAAAGGGAAGAGAAGGAGGTGAGGAAGAAAGGAGGAAAGAAACATAAGGTGCCCATGGAGGGTTCTCCGAGCCCCTCTCTCTGCCCTGCTTCAGCTGGCTGTGCTATCTCTTCAGGTCAGACGCAAGACAGAAGGGGTAAAGCTTTAACTGCAAGGCTGAGCATTTAGCTAGTATATTAATCACGGTTGTTCTCATATTAATTCTCTAGAGAAAAAGAACCAACAGGATGGATAGACGTTTTAACAGATTCTGTCAAATCGGCTTGACTGATACTTTCTGGGTACTCCAGAATGGCTGAGTTGTTACCCAGTGAAGGATTTGGGAGAAGTGGCAGCAACAGCAGCAGAGCTGATGAAGTCACAGCAGGATAACTGAACTGCCCAGAGAGATGGGAAGGCAACCTGGCAGAAGCTAGAAAGATTTTCCCTCGGACCTCCTTTTGTCTAGCTGCCACCGGATGGCACCTCTCACACTGAGTCTTCCCACTTCAAATAACTGAATCAAAAACCAAATAAATAAATAAAAACAAAAACAAAACCTCCAGGTGTGTGCCCATAGCCATGTCTTGAGCCCGATTTCAGTTACAGTGAAGTTGACAACTGAAATTGCCCACACATTATGCCGTGGACCAGATTGTCAGAACCATACAAAGGGATGCAGGAAGGGTCATCTGCGGGTCTCAGAGAAGCCCAACCCAGTTCATCTCTGAACTTTGGACTCTCCCCAAGCCATGGCAGAAGGCTCCCCCGCCCCCCAGTTTTGACTGCCTCCAGTCTCTCTTCACTCTAACATCCTGACAGTGGTAGAGAGAACTTGCCTGAAACCAAATCTGGAGTTTCCTTTTCAATGTAGTTTTGGTGTCCCAGGACCTTCATCCATCAAAGTTGGCATTTCCCCCTTACAGCCACAGATACCCATACCATCACTTCATAATTTCCTCAGAAACAACTTAAACACATGGATTTTTCAGCCACTGTAAGCAACAATACCCATGATATTGTGGACCTCGCGTGCTGTTCATGGTTTTTCCTCAGTGTGCCTTGGGATAATTAACTGAAAATGTAAATGTTTATTTCCTGCCAGTGGAAGACATCCTATGGTTCATGTCTTCCCGAAACCCTGTCAAGAGTCTAGCAGTCAGAACAGGAAGCATGTTTGATTGGCTGAAATAGATTCTGTGAAGGTGCTACAGGAAGGGGTCACCTCGCCAGGCAGAAAAGAACACAGCAGAATCAAGCTCATGAAGGACAGAGTCAGGAAGTCCACTCCAGGCAGAGGGCCCAAGAAACTGCCCCATCCTCATGAAGATAAAGCCAGGAGTTGTCTGCCTGTATTTCACTGTTTCGTTCATATTCCACAGAGGAATATGTCCGGGTCCCCTGCCCAGCCTTAGCTGTTGGGGCAAGTGCATTCATATGATGAATGTGTTCAAAGATGGAGAATGGGTGGTCTTCTGGGTTCAAACAGGATGCTCTGAGCCACGAGCCACTCTGCTGACAGTAAGCCATATGGGTTTTCACATCACTCCATTTCTAAATCCAGACATCTTTCTTTTTTCCTGGACTTGCTTTTAAGCAGAATTATTTGCTTTTGAAAGCTTAAAAGCTGGGTTAAATATGACACATGACAAATTGTGAGATGTAGATGACACCGAGGATGGTAATGGTCATGAAAGGATTCACACTCTGTCTACTCGCAGAATGGAAGAAAGAAGGTGGAACGAAGCAGCTGGGAGCAGGCACTGGGAAATGTTAAGACCCAAGCATGAAAAAAAAAAAAAAAAAAAAAAAAAAAAAAAAAGCCCCGTAAGCAGCTTAACCAGGTTAGCAAAGCAGAAATGAAGCCGCAAGGTGCTCACCTGACTCCTCTGTAGGCTCAGGTTAAGCACTCCTGCTCCCCCTTGGAGTATAGCTAAGCACAGGCCCTCCACTGCCAACTCACTTAGCAAATGCTTCAAGGCTGGGTCTTTCTACGTCTCCCTAATGACAGGTTGTCGTGAACGCTCCATACATTTCAACAGATGTGGTAGGAAAAACCAATTGTGCCGTTTAAAGCAAGTGGGCTGACATTCTAGATCAATGAATTCTGAGCTAAATGTTTCTATTAAAAGTACAGATTCAAATAATGGGCTCCAATTGAGAGAACAAGCCTTAGTTCTTTGAGGTTATGGCTTTAGAACATCATCTTCCTTTGAAAAATCAAAATGCACCAAATGAGATTCTTTTCTTTCCGGTTGCTCAATAAAATCGAAAGCTCAAAGCATCCATGGGTATACACACACCAGACATCTCCAAATAACCCTACATAATACACAATAAACATTTTAATCTGAGAAATAAATATGATTAATATTAGCTGTATGGTTTCGGTAATTAACTGGATCTCCTCTCCCAAGCTATTCATTGTTTTTCCAGAAATCACCCCATATAGATGGGAAAAAAAGAAAAAAAAACTTCTCAGAAAGAAATAGAAATGTAGTGAGTTATCAGCTCATGAAAGTCATGGGGGAAAGATTTGAAAGGATGCCTCACCGAACCCAAAGCCTGACTTATGGGGAAATGTCATCAGCATGAGAGCAGAATCGGCCCCCTACCCAACCACCTCTCTCCCCACTCAGTGAGACCCAAAAGGGGCTGGGAAGCCCCTGGCCTTTGACCTCAGCCTGTCCAGTCCCCAGTGAGAGACGGTAACAGCAGAGTATCAAATAAACGGTGGCCTTGAGAGTCTATACTGCTAGTGCCTGGAACTCTGCCGTTTTCTCAGCCAGGCTTGCCCTTTTCCTGGTGATTCTAGGACGCGCTAAGTGTCCACAGGAAGCACACAATACTGACCTCCACTCATGATAAAAAACCTAAGTGGCGCAGTATCACCAATCACTTCCGGGGTCACCGTGCCTTGCTTTTTCACCTAAGGTGTGCACCTGCTAACTCTAACTTGTTTCACTGAATTCTCTTTTTAAAACAAACAAACAAAAAAATCATTTCTGAAAATGAAAACCTGCCCGTGGCATTGTTAAGTGATACAGAGGAAATAAGCGGAGTGTGTGTGTGCGTATGTTTTGGATCAGCTTACTTTACAGAAGAGAATACAAATGTCAGAGGCAGAGGAGAAAAAAGACTCTGTTACAGATCCCTGTCCACGCTGTAGTTCCTTCTGGCAGTAAACGGGAGTGCAGCCAGCCTGGACTCCAGAATTTATGGGCGCTGGCTAGGAGAAGAGAAGGGCGTCTGCCCAGATCCAGGGAGGTGAGCTACAGCCCCGCAAAGCACTCCTGGTTCAGCAGCCTCCACCTGTCTCCCAGCGTGCATGCCTTCCCGCCTGGCCCTGGCGTCTCTTCCTTGCTACCGAGATCACTGCAGGACCCCAGGCAGAATTTCATCTTGCAAGTTGTTTTCTGCTCACCAATGAGAGCATCAGAGGCAGAGGCTAGGGAGCTGTTAATCGTGTCAAAAAGAATGAGTCCAGAAGGAGGAAAAGCTGCTAACACAAGCCTGTTCTCGGGAGAAAAGGTCACTCGAAACAGTGCATCTCAAGAGTATTCCTTCGTTGAGGCTGCCTTCTCGCCTTTACAAGGTCAAGATGCCCGCAAACATTAGAGACGATCCCACACCTTCATTTGCAAACCCTTCCGACAGTCCCGTGTGCCCTCTAACTGCAAATGCGTTGAAGATGAACAAGAACGGGCCCTGGGTTGGCAGCACCAGCCCGGCGCTCCCAGCAGCTCCAGGCAGGAGACCAGAACTCGCTGCTCAGACCAAAGAAATGTTTTGTTGTCCGCCTCACGTCAGAAACCTGGAAAACCACTTCTGCTCTGCCCAGCATTTGTCACCCACTCCAACACCTTCAACTTCTTGCCGCCCCACCCCTCACCTGCTGCTCAGAGAAAATTCCGTCAATCAGTCTTTCACCCACGCACCCTTCACCCTCAACATATCTCCGGTGGGCACAGATGTGGCTATGACCTGCTGGCCTCAGGGTGACTCAGAGGTTCCTTTTATGGGAAGGTGCTACCAAGAAAATGTCAAACTAGGATGCAGAGAGGCAGCCTGGCAGAGGCGCTGTCTTCAAGAGTGCGGCACGAAGGAAAAGGATGCCTGTTCTCTAGCTCTGCCGGCTGTCTGTCCGGGGTCCCACCTCAGGGAGGGTGGTCCAGCCCAGGGCTGCTCACATGTACTAGTAGAGTTAAGAGAAAGGCGGGGAGGGGAAGGAGGAGTCTCGCCCCCACCCCTTCCCCACCCCTCCACACGACATGGAAATATACAGGCAGAAGTGCTTGTCCGCCATTAGCCTCAGGCCTGAGCAGGGGTCTGGGGTTTCCCCCACTCTTGTGGTAGGGGAGGTTGACAGCCTGCCTGTCTAGTGGGTGCGAACATGCAGAGCTCACCCACCATGCTCAGCAGGCCTCTGGAATTCCATTCTGTGAAGTGTCTCCGAGGCCCATCCTACTGGGCCACAGCACAAAGGACTAACTCCCCGGAGAGTCCCAATCATTTGTGTTAGCATTTTTCAATATTATTCCTAGATGAGACAAGACTTTATTACCATCTCAAGCTGCCCTTTTCAGTTCTAATATTCTCATATTCCCTGCATCCCAAGAGGCCCCTTTCCTGACAAAGATATTTACCTTTGATATGTGTAACTTCCTGGACTCTAAAATATGGTGGTAAAGCTATTAGTGAACACAGTGGTTTTTTATATCTCCTCCAAAGCAGGACTCACACCATTCCTAAGTCCGCTGGGCTATTCTTTGCATAGCTCTCCCTTATCCCCATAGGTGGAAGGGCTTATTAGAGACTCTCTCTGGAATCCACCAGGGGACCTACAGAACGAGGCCTGTGTGGCATTTTATTAGCCCGATAGATTACATTCACGGTGGAGAAGAGGAAAACCAAGCTAACCGCCTGGAAGACCTTGGCACACCCACGGCGCCCTTTCCCACTGGAATGGGAGGGAGAATTCCAGGCTGGGGACAGATAAATGCTGTTCCTAAGTCACTTCTGCCCCAGAAAGGGCAGAATACAGACATGTTTCTGCTGTGTCTCCTCTGTGTGGATTCTGGTACAGACAGTTGTTCTCAAACAGGAGCACTTCTTGGAGTCACCTAGAGGACATGATTGCTAGGCCCTCGAGTTCCTGGCTTTGTGGGGAATAACCACTTTCCTTGGCTGCGGCTGTTCCCAGTCTGGAGACCATTCTCTAGAACTAGTCAATAAATGTTCTTGCCAGCAACCCAGACAAGCTGCTCCCCGGTCCTCAGATCCCATGGGTTCATGGTAAGACCATCCCTCTCCTCAGGAAGCCAGCCTCCCCAGGAGGGGCCCAGGTCCATTCACTGTGATTCAGGCCAAGTATACCAATGCTCATTGCCTCCACCCTCACCTCAAAACCTATGTCTGTTCATTTTAGCCTCTGGCAGGATATGCTACATAATTTGGGAGTATCAGGGGTAAAATGAGGAAGAAATAAGACTCCAAAGCCAACTATTCACAAATTAATAATTTCAGTAGAGTGACAGTCGACTATTAATCAAAGATGTGTCCTTCTCCTTCAGGCTCAGTTCTTTCTCATCTCCATTTTCCTACCATCAGATTCCCCCTCCCCCTACCTTACCCCATCTTCTTGGCTCCACAACCCCTACTCCTTAAAAAAAAAAAAAAAAAGACTATTGGTGCAATAGTCTTTAGACTATTAGACGAGGACAATTTTAAAAGCTTGTCAAAAAGTGTAGAATGTCCCTACTCTTGAATACAGCAATTCCACCCTTAGGGATTTTCTTTCCATGGATACATTCCTTGAAGTGCTCTTACAATGCTCAAAGCCTGTTCATTGTACCACATGTGTAATAAAACAAAATGGAAACAACTTAAATGTCTGACAGCAAAGAACAAGGCAGATTTATAGGCAATGACAAGAACATAGATCCCAGGCAACAGTAAGGATCAAAAGCAAGCTAAATGTGTAGGCAGAAGAAGTGGGGAGCTGGCTCAGTGTTTAAAGTGAAAGCATAGGATCTGAGTTCAGACCCCCAGAGCCCACATCAAAGCTGGGCATGGGATCTGGAGAGAAGGGTCAGAAATTAAGAGCACTGGCTGCTCTACCAGAGAATCCAGGTTCAATTCTCAGCACCCACATGGCAGCTCACAACTGTCTGTAACTCCAGTTCCACAGGATCCAACCCTTCACTCAGACATCCATGCTGGCAGACCATCAATGCATATAAATTTTTAAAATGGAAAAGAATTTAAACCTAAAAATTAAACTGTTTCCAATCAGAGACCTGGACTCCCAGCCAGGACCACTCCCCCCTTCACACCGTGACATGTCTGTAATGTCATCCTGTTGCCATGAAGCCTCCCCAGGACCTGTCTAGACCCCCTCTGCCCAGGTCAGGCCTCCCAAGAAGTGGGCTCCTGTGGAAGCCTCATAAAATATGTAAGTGAGAAAAAGCGCTTATGAGATTTGTCCCGTATCTATTGCTGTGTTTGCTTTTTCACTCCAAGTTAACAGATGGAGTCTTCTTTTGATGTTTGGACGGGGCTGTGCCGGAACAGCTAGCTGGTGCTTGGAATACACTGCAAGGGGTTCTCCTAAGTCACAGGTCAGTTTCTGTCACTCCCGCTGCGGTGCCTGCAGAAGGGCGTTAGTCTCAGCCGGCCATTCCCAATCCTCTGTAATGAGGCAGCTCCTTACCTTCCCATCCTTACCTCACTCACACCCTCTCACTGAGAAAAAAAATGGCAAGATATGCACCCTTAAGGAATTGCCATGAAGTTGAGTCACACAGACAAGGGTAGGCTGATGGGTCTATGTGGGCTTCTCTGCTTCCTCCCCTGAGCTTTGCCTCAGGCGTCACCTCCAGTCTAGATGGAGGATGTGAGGGGAGAGTTTCCAGTCCACTACCATCCCTTCACTACCAAACGCTTCCCTATGCCAAGCTGGACAATCGTCCCACTACCAAGCCACAGGACAGATGTTGTTGGAGCAAAAACCATTCCTCAATACTGCCCAGGGATGGTATGTCTGTGATACCCAACAGGAACAAGAAGAGAGCGTAGAGAGCAGAGCCAAAGCCCACACTTGTAGCAGAGGTGCATGCGAGCACAGAGGAGGCAGGCTGGGCAAACCCTTGAGAGTCTATACATCATCACCGGCACCGGCCCTTCTCTGCTCACTGTTTTAACCTCTCACACTCAGTCATCTTCTTATGCTGTATGCTCCATCCCAGACACCTGTCCTTTCCAAATTACATAGAAACTCAATAAATAAAATGGACTTACAGGATTTTAAAATCCATATTTAAGTCATTTGACTATGGCTCTCACTTTGACATACTCCATTTAAAGTTTTTCATATGCATATTGTAATATCTCACCATTAATATAACCCTGCATCTGGCAGCATAGTCCTCCTCTGCAGTATTTAATGGTCTCATAATACTCTTTGCAGCAACCTTTTATCAAATCACTTATCAAACGGCTTCCCTGTTTTTGGATGTTTGAACTACCTGTCTTTATGGGTTTTGATTTTGTTTTACAGATTCCAAGTGAAACACTGATGGATTCATCTTTTTCTGTATTTTTTTTTTCTGTTCTTTTCTGAGCCTTACTTTTTAAAAGTGGATTTTCTAGATCAGAGAATAATTAGGATATGGAATATATATCCACATTTCATTTTTAAAAAGATTATATCAATTTACAGGGTAAAAAGCAAATAAAAATAGAAGTCACATATGTTTTAGCTTATATAAATTTTCAAAAAATAATTTACTTTTTTTTTTTGCAATTAGCAGGAAAGATAACAACAGCATTTTGAAGTAGGTTGGAGTAGGAAGTCAGGTGTAATCCAACATAAACTTGATGTCCTGTCAGAATCACCTGAGGAGTCATGCCTGTGTGTGTGTGTGTTGTGTGTGTCTGTGTGTATACATACACGTCCATGTACCTATGGACATCTGGCATCTTCTGAGAAGTCTTTTTGATAATGAGTCCCACTAAAGCTCCTTTAAGAAATGGCTGTTTCAGACCCAGAATAGAAGAATACAAGAGGGGCTTGGAAAATATTCTGTTTCTGAAGACTAGAAAGCTCCGAGGGCGGAGCTCTGAGGTGGGGGGTGGGAAGCAATGATATCTATCAAAGCAGCTCAAAGAGGCTCCCACTGGCCAAAGAAATGAATTGGAAGAACTGTGAAGGAGAAAGGGGAACCCTCCTCCATTGATGGTGGAAATGTAAACTTGTACAACCATTTTGGAAATCAATCTGGCACTTTCTCAGACAATTAGGAATAGTGCTTCCTCAAGATCCATCTATACCACTCCTAGACATAAATCAAAAAGATGCTCAAGTACACAGCAAGGACACTTGTTCAACCATGTTCATAGCAGTTTTATTCATAATAGCCAGAATCTGGAAACAACCCAGATGTCCCTCAACTGAGGAATGGATGCAGAAATTGTGGTACATTTACACAATGGAATACTACTTGGCAATTAAAAACAAGGAAATCATGACATTTGCAGGCAAATGGTAGGAACTAGAAAAGATCATTCTGAGTGAGGTATCCCACAAACAGAAAGACACAACTGGTATATACTCACTTAAAACTGGATATTAGATATATATTATAGGATAATCATACTAAAATCTGTACACCTAAAGAAGCTAAGCAAGGAGGACGACCCTGGATAAGATGATCAATCCTCATTCAGAAAGGCAAACAAGATAGACATTGGAAGAGGGAGAAAACAGGGAACAGGACAGGAGCCTACCACAGAGGGACTCTGAAAGACTCTACCCAGCAGGGTATCAAAGCAGATGCTGAGACTTATTGCCAAACTTTGGGCAGAGTGCAGGGTATCTTATGAAAGAAGGGGGAGATAGAAAGACCTGGAGGGGACAAGAGCTCCACAAGGAGAGCAACTGAACCAGAAAGAAAACTGGGCACAGGGGTCTTTTCTGAGACTGATACTCCATCCAAGAACTATTCATGGAGATTACCTAGAACCCATGCACAGATGGCATGTTCAGTCTCCAAGTGGATACCCTAGTAACAGGAACAGGGACTGTCTCTGGAATGAACTCAGTGGCTGGCTCTTTGATCACCTCCCCCTGACGGGGGAAGCAGCCTTACCAGGCCACAGAGGAAGACAATGCAGCCAGTTCTGATGAGACCTGATAGGCTAGGGTCAGATGGAATGGGAGTCCATCAGTGGACTGGGGAGAAGAGGAGGGCAGGAGGGCGGGATTGGGAGGGGATGATGGAGGGGGCTACAGCTGGAATACAAAGTGAATAAATTGTAATACATTTTTAAAAAGATAAAATTAAAAAAAAAAAAAAGAACTGTGAAGGACTAAAGCCCACCAAACATCAGAATCAACTATGTTACATGATGCTGAGCATAACAATGGCCTCCAACAGTAATAGCTGAGCACCAGCGACTTTGAAAACTAAAGGAGCATTTAGGCTGCTAATCTTCAGTGAACTGCCCCACGGGGTAGGCAGAGAGTCACCAGGGGGGGAAGTTCTCTGTTGATCATCGAAAAGGCAATGATCAATTGCAACTCCAAATATAATAATAATTAATAACTAGTGGACTTAGGAATCAACATGGCACAGTACAGACACAGACACCATGTGCCCCTGAGGGATTGCACACAACATCCCGTTACCTAATCTTGTCAAAGCCCTTGAACTTAAATCCAACCTAGATTGTAGGTCAAACTGCTAATTTTCAGAAAGTAAAATGACGGTGGGGTACCACTGACAAAACCCAGATTGTGAGGCAGTCTAAAACAACCCCAGCTTCTTTAAAGAAAATTGAAACTGGGGAGCATCAGTGGACTAAAAATTATTTGAGAGCTATATGAGTGCAGGAATAAACCTAATTTGGGCTTCCAATAAAAAAAAGAAAAACTTTATGAGACAGTGTGAACACTGCCAAGGACTTCTGACAACATCAAGGAGTCACTTTAACTTAAAGTCACCAGTAACTTTCCGTGATGCACAACAGTATCATGGGCCTTTTATTCTGCATCTTGTGAAGAAAGCAGCATGCTGACTAAGTGTAAAGTACTATGTCTGGGAATTTCACAGACTAAGGTGGATTGGAATGGCTGGGATTCCTGTACTGTCCTTTCGCCTTCTACATAAGTTTGAATTTTTCTAGACTTTAATGCAAACAGATACTGAGTCCCAGGCCCGTCTCCAGATTTGCTGCCCCAGGGATCTGCATTTCTGAGAGTTGTGTGAGTCTCATGGACTTGGCCTTGTGGGCCGGCACCTAGGCAGTTGATTTGACTGGAGGAAATTAGAGCACAAGGACAAGAAATGTCTTGCCCATGCTCGGTTCGTGGAAGAAGAGAGGTTGCCTCCCTCTGGCCCCGAGTCCATCTCGACATACCTGCAAGCACCTGTGAGCTTTCCATTCCTAAGTAACACGATGCTTTGGCCCAGTTGAAGTGCACAGATCCAGAAGGCCTCCTGGGAATTGTCTGGGATCCCTTATCATCCCTGAAGTGATTCTCGTGTGGCTGCTTGATCTGTGGGGACCACGGTATCTGCCGTGTGTGCAGGGTGACTCACACACAGAAGCTGCTAGTTTCGAATGGGATTATATAGGGCAGTCACAGCCTCCAGTGCCAGAGCGCAGCTTTGCAAAACACTCCATATCCTCATCCTTTATGGGGTTTTCTTCAGATCAACAAACACAGTCTGTTTGAGGTTAAGGATGCAGAGGGTTTCGCCCACAATGATGGACTTTGAATCATGGTCAGGATAGGGAGTACCCAGTCCCGGAGGTATTGGGATACTGGAAGTGTGGGCCTATTCCCTGAGGTGAAGAAATTTGACTCACTGTTTTAGTTACTGTACTATTGCTGTGAAGAGACACTATGACCGAGATAATTCTTTTTTTTTTTTTAAAGCATTTAATTGGGGGGGTTGTTCATAGTTTCGGAGGGTTAGTCCATGATCATTATGGCAGGAAGAACGGTGGTAGGCAGGCAAGCATGATGCTTTTGAAACCTCAAAGCCCACCTCCAGTGACACACCTCCTCCAACAAGGCCACGCCTCCTAAACCTTTTCAAACAGTCTCACTAACCGGGGACCAAGCACTCAAACACGTGAGGCCGAGTGCTACTCTCATTCAGCCCGCCACAGTGCCGTAGTAACAGTGAATCGCAGGTTCAGTTTGTTCCTGGAGAAGGAAGTTGAGGCCAATTAACCCTAAGAATGAACTTTACTAGGAGAGCAAGACTCACAACCATGGGACCATAATCGGGACTGGAGGTGGGTATTAATTATGAGCACGCTGAGAATGGCAGGAGTAAGAGCTTAGAAGAGCAGGAGAGAAAGAGTCAACAGAGGGAGGGCAGGGAAAGCCTTCAGAGGAATTCCCCAAGGAGATTTTCTGGCTCTTGAAGATTTTTGGGAGATGATGGGAAGCTTCCTACCCCATGATTGAGTGTAGCATAGCCTGCATGTCAAGGGGCCGGGTATTAGTAGCCCCGTACATTTAGCTTGTAGCTGTAAAAGAGAAAGGCTGAGTGTGCTCTCCTGAGCCACACCTGAGATATGTCTTCTAACCTTGCCGGCAGGGCCTGTCAGCTGCAAAAGGGTGTGGCTTGATTTGAGAGTGGCAACCTCAAGGTCCAGGACCTAACCAGAAGATTATAAGGACACAGTGGTAGACCAGGCTGTGAAAAGCTGTGACAGAAAAAGGAGGGCCGAGTGTCTGGTTTTTTCTCATGAACACCGTTTAATGTGAGGGTCTCTTCTAGACTTTGGACGATGGGGGTGTCACTATTAATCTGATAACCTGACCACTATTTGGAAAGAGGCAACCCATACCAAAAGTTCTGACAAGCCTGGGATAGCCTCACTCCTGATGAAGGGAGAGATGCTGTCCTTTCCCACGTGGCCACTTTGACTCTGTTACTCCGTAGATAATAAACACAAAATAAAACTGGAAGGTAAGCATGTGTAGTGTAGTTTGTTTCTGATGATCTCTCAGTGAAGAGGAGCCTTGGAGCAATCCATCCCAATCTTCATTTAGAAGAAGATGCACAACCCAAACAAGTATACAGGAGAAAGCTGGAAACTCACTTGATGGCTCTCTTTGGAGGAGGACAAACACTGTTGCTCATCTTGATAATTTTTTTTTTAACTTGAGAATCGTCTTCCCATATCCCCACCTGGCAGCACACGCACACACAGGGTCATATTACACATGAAAATCAAAAATGGGTAAAGTCATTTGAAGAGTTGCACCGAAGTTATTACATATTTTCTCTCTTCTATAAATAGCATAGTGGTTAAAAAGAGGGGAAATGGGCTACGAAAGACTCATACTGGGTGTCTCTGGATTTCTGCCTCGGCTGTCAGAGGAAATCAGTGAGCATGCGGGGACATGGCTGCCACTCAGCATGGTTTATGCAAGTGGGATTACTTTAAACCCACAGATTTCTCCAGATGACTAAACCAGTTACCTCACTCATCTAGAGCCTGCCAAAACCTCCCCCTGTTTCAGAGTCTAGAAATCTCCCCAGCTGGGAACAAGTAATTTCATCTGATTTGAATTCCTTTTTAAAACAGTGTGTCACAAATTCCCAGGGCTGGCAGAGGTGTGGTACATAATCATTTCTCAACACTATAGGCCTAAAACAATGGTACTTTTTTTTTTTTTGAAGAAAGCTGACAATATGCATCATTGAACTTTAAAATGTTTATATTCTTTGACCCAATAGTTCCATATCTAAAAATAACCGCACAATTTTTATGTGTGCTAGTAAAGGCATCAGGCATAGTGACAGTCATCTCAGCATCACAGAAAATGGGAGGAAAGCAGAAACGACCCAAGTTCCTAGCGGGGCATTGGCAAAGTAAACTATAGTAAATGATCTGATTATATGTACCCTAAAATTCTCTTTTCAACATTGATTTGGGGGTGGAGGGAGGGAGGTAGTCTCTTCCTGGAATCAGAACATCTAGCTAAGACAGAGGTGAAGACTGGCTGGTGGGGACCTGCTGGATCGCCACTGTTTACTGGTTCCTAAGCCCGCTGCTCTCTGCTGTCCTGCACTGACCCACACCTGACAGTCTCTTTTTAACCAAAAGACACTCTGAAACATAATTTGCCTAACCACAGTTCTAAAGAGTTTTCCAAAGCATGTGTGGCGGTGGGTGCTTCGACCTCCTGAAAGCAGGTTGGGAATGCCATCCTCTGCCGAAGGCCCCGCTGTCCACACGCATGGTCTTGAGGAGGGCTCCTGTAAAGAAGCCGGCCTAGCCCGACATAGATGACCCCACAGCTCAGCTTTCCAAATACTCTCCTAACCCTCTGCAGTGCAGCAGGAGGCAGGGAACTGAAGACAGAATCATTGTGGGGTATACAGTTTCATCATTTCCTCGCACGCCAGCAAGAGCAAGAAGTCCTGCTCCTCTGCTGGCACATCTCTGCTGATGGCAAGTGAAGTCAATCTGGGTGAATACTTAGCCTCTGTTGTGGGTAGGAACCACAGGACCCAAGGGAATGAGGAGGGTGCTTAAATTATTTAGGTATTTAGAGAGCTGCTTCATGTGGTCTAGATACCTTACTCACAGGATCACATTTAGCCTGCATGGCCACAAGCCTCCTCTCTGGTTTCCCTGATGCTCTTGCCTCTTTCCCATCCTGTCTGCACGGTGGTCAGTGATCTTTTCGAACTGCCCCTTGCTTCCCTGGAAGCCAGGCTAGGCTATGCCTGGCCTCATCCTGTACTATCCCCCATTCTTCCCTGTATTCAGGCCACATACCTCCTGTTTGTCAGTGGAGGGGTACTGTGCTCCGTCAAGACATGCTAACTGCCAGCCCGCTCAACCTGGAACTCTGTTCTCCCCACCAGGCCCTTCCCTTCCCACTTTCGAAACCTCAGCTCAGGCATTACCACCCTCCCTCTGACCACCTATCCTTTCCCTATCATACTGCTTTCCATTTTTGGATCATTTTGCCATCCAAAGCCATCCTGTTCAAGTTTGGGCCTGGTCCCTCCCATTACCGAGTTTCCAAAAGTAGACTTCTCTGTGAAAGCCCATCTATACTAAAGACAATAACAAGTGTATAGCTATCAAAGTCACTTTACACATGAACTACCCAAAGAACTCAAAAGTCCGGAAGTCTGAAAATTGGATTCATTCCTGAATGAGATCATAAGAGTGCTAACTTGCCTTCCATACCCTTAGCCCAGTCTTCTTGCATTGGCCAGTTTGGTCAAAGGATCTGTATACATTCAGCAGTTAAGGGACACATAGTCCTAGCCAAGACCAGGCACTTTGTCATTTTCAGTTTGTTTCAACACACCGCAAAGAGCTAAGCTGCACGAGGGAATCTGAGAAGGCGGGGATGGGGGAGGGGAGGGTGCAGGACACATCTTCCACAGGTACACCTTTCATCTCAATGGTGAAAAACCATAAACAATCACAGGAGCTTCTGCAAGGCTATCAAGGACCCACAATTTCCTAGCGGATGTTATGCAAAGACACAATATAAACTGACAACAGGCATCAGACATCAAATTAGATCGCAGGCTTTCTTACCATCTGAGTTCTTTAAGGAGGTAGAAGGTTCCTGGAAAACCGGCAATCTGTGTCATTAAGGACTCTGAATTCCACTGTGGAGTCTGGCACCGGAAGTCATCTGCACTCTGAGCTGAATAGGACACTGTCAGTGCCTGTGCCATGATTATAAACCAAGGATATTTTAGAGATGGCCACTGTAGACAGCTGAGTTCTGACACTTAAGAACAGATGTGAAGTACAGAGTAGGCAGCACAATTCTTAACACCAGACTTTCTCCCATTCTCTACACATTGTTAATTCTGGCTTTATGATTTAACATTCACAAAATAAAGGTTCCACTAGCTTTTATTCCAAAATATGCAAATATTCTGGAAGCTTTAACAAGTTTTTATGTCAATCATGAGAACAAACAAGTAAAATGATCATTCCCACTTAAAGACCTTCTGTAACATACCTGCTATTTAAGTCAAATTACGTACTTTCAGGGCAATCAGTTCAGAATTAAACCACTATTTTTAGACACAGATGTAAATGCTTCTTGGGAAGTATTCGATGAGTGGTATCTCTGCCTTGTGGCATTTATACATACAGAATTGGCAGTGCTGGGTATGCTGCAGATCTTTCTGGAGAAACCACATTCTCTGAATATGCATCCTGTATAACATAAGCTACACATGCACGCCATTTTTTTAGCTTACATTCATGTTAGCTAAATACTATGGCAAATAGAAAAAGCTACTACCTCCTTATTAATAAAACACTTTCTGGTATCTCAGTAGATACCAGATGCCTCACTACACCCTGGGAGTGGCCTGTGAAAACACCACCAGTCTTTATTGGAATGTTAGAACAACAAACTTGATGAAAAGCCGCTTCCTAACCCCCGAAACAGACCACTCATCCCAGTAGCTACTGCACACTGCTGTAAAGTATGCTGCAACAAACAAACAAAAGAACCACTACCACTTCTCGTATGGGAATATTCAGCTGCTATGTGCAGTGAGGTGTCTGCTCAGGGAGGTGTTTCATTCTCAAACGATTTGAAAACACTGTTTCCTAAGACAGGAGAAAACATTGAAAAACAAAATAAACAATTTACCTTTCCCCTTTTTCTTGTAGCAAAGTGAGTATCAAAGCTGGCACTAAGCTTAGCAAGTACTAAAAACTCCCATTCCTTTCCACAAGGCACTACATAAACCAGAAAAGCATCCGAGCGTGGTCATCAATATTAATCCACTGCAGTTTCAAAATCAGTTTGCTTCCTAAGTGCCTTTTAGTATGCCAGGCTATGATGTGCTGGTGTGAAATTACACCGTAACAACCATTAAAGAGACCACAGAGCACACCGAGTTGTACAAATGGTAAAGAATTTTAATTAAATGGTGTTTCATATTTCACTTTCTAGATTAGTCAAACAGCAACAAAGCAAAATATGGCTATAAGAGGGAAGGGAATATGGCAGAGGGGAGGGGAAAACTCAGGTACAGAGTTTCAATTTTGCAATGAAAGAGTTATATAGGTTGTTTGCAAAACAATGTGAGTATATCTAATACCAGCAAACTGTACAGTTAAAAATGCTTAAGATGGTAAATTTTGTCAAGAGCATTTTATCACAACTAAAAATAAACAAAACCTTAAAAAGGAACCAGTGAGGTTTTAGTGATGATGCAATGTTATGTTTTAAATACAAAACAGATACACTAACGAGCTGCTATTTACATGTTGGTGGCTGGATGGCTGCTGCTGTATGCTGGAATCTGAAGTTTTCCTCAGTGAAATAGAACTTTCTTAATGAAGAGAGTAAGGGCATGAAATTTCCTAATTAATAGGGAATCAACTATCATGAAACTACCTGGTGAGAGTTTAAGTGCATAAAATGTAGTAGCTCTGTCACTACAACAGGTAGATGCATCTCCTCGCATCACAACTCTGCATGGGAGAAAGCTGCAGAAAGCCAGATTATCCTGCAGGGCTCCCATTAGAAAACCATATGCAGAAAATTACATGAACAGTCTAAATTTACTATGAAAACGTGTTTTATTTAAGTAATTAAAAGAAAACAACAAAAGTGAATTCCACAAGCTTTGTTTTGCGACTAATCTTTACGTAGAAAACTATATGGTACGTGTCTCGTCTGGAAAGCGGCCCCACTAGCCTTCCATGGCGTCTGTCCCACAGCAGGGCACGTCAGCTGAGCCGACTGAACTGTTATTCCATTTCTAAAAACCTGTTTCTTCTGCTATTTCAGATCAACAGAAACACAACATACAAGAGCCTGCTGAAGTTAGAAGGACAAAACACTGATCCTCTAAGCACAATTACATATGAAAGCGAATGAAGACCTTTTATCTACAAAACTATACAAATCGCCAGTTATACACACAATCCATTTACATTAGAACTTCATGAGGTGGCACTGAATAAACAGGCATCGAAATCTGAACAATGAAACAAGGCTCACTTTGAAGAGCAGCACATCCCACCTCTCAGTCTATCATTACACTTCCCTGGGATTTGTATTCATGGATTGGCTAAATCTTAGGAAGTTGGTAACAAAAACAAGAAAAATCCAAAATAATAAACACTCCCCAAAATCTATTTCAAAACATGGAAGTGAAGTGTGAAAACACCAAACATTTTGTTAGAGTGAATTCTTAATCACAAGACCCTTTAAACTTACATCTTCATAAATATCTGCACTGAATTTTGTGTAGTTAGGCTTATCAACTACAAGTCAGAAGAGGGAAACAACACATGAAAAGCTTAAAACACATTATTTTAGATAAGTGGTGGTTTACTTTTAAGAACAATTTTCCCTGCTAAAGAAATCACACTGTTGTGGTCATCAGAATAGGTTAAGTCACTTTGGCAACAGGTTTATTTGCCTTATTTTTAACCATGATAAACAATTATCGTGGTCACGCAATTTTTCAGAACTTATACCACCATCAATGCAAAAGTGTATAGGATATTTCTAATAAACCTAAACTTGATCATGAACAAAAGGTATTTTTTTTCAAGTACTCAAGAACATTAAAGAATGGAAAAATACATAGGTCAGAAGGAGGTATTCCTTCCAACACTCTTTAATTGGAATACAATTCTCAGGTTAAGCCCATAGGAACGGTCTGCAATAAAGAAAATTAGGTCAGCAAACAGCAATTTCTGCAAAATTTAGCAAAAGAGCCAAAAATATTGTGAACCAAATAAAAGGATCCTTTGGGATCAGGGCTTTCTGTCTCCCTAATCTCTAACTCACTACAGTCAGAAACCCCACATGCTGACTCACAGCAATACAGAGATACAATGCCAAAGAAAACTGCCATCACAATCCTTTTTAGCCATAGGTCTCTCTTTGGTAAGAAATCAACCAGCATATTATTTTCTATCTGAACGTAAAGAGAAGTCAAATGGCATCGCCTTGGCAAGGAATCCCTGTGTTACAAACTTTGTAGGGATATTACATACAATTAATAGGGAACAACAATTGTGCAGTACACAGCTGGAAACATCTTTCCTGTAACTCTCAGATCAATTATGAATACTTTAAGTCAACTACAGAAATTATGCTACGTATTCTTTAGATATGAAAACTAAGCTATTACTTAAAAAAAATATGCAGAACAGCTTCCTTCTTGTAAGAAACTCACCAGTTTTTTTATCCCATTAAACTTACAGGGAATCAGTTTTTGAGAAAGGATCTCACTCTATTGCCCAAACTGGTCTCAACTCCTCAGATTACAGTCATCAATCCTCAATACTGGGATAACCGATGTGTGCCACTTTATTCATTGTAAATTTTAACATCTTATTCTAGGTATTTCCTCATAAAGAAAAATGGAAGATGACCTAGTTAATGCTATATACAATTCAAAAAAACAAACTTCAACATAACCTAAAATATAGATTAAAGAACTCCAGAAAATAGTCTATCAGGTCTAAGTAATTTCCCACCTACCCAAATGAAAGCCAGTTCTATCCATTCCAAGCTTAGCTATAATAGTTACAATATAGATCCATTGCAGTAGAAAACACTACAAAAAAACACCAAAAACCAAACTGAGGTTTTGTACTCAAGAGAGAAAAGTAACTATCCTCCCTAACTTGCCTGAAAAAAAAAAAAAAAAGAAAATCACTTTCTGACCAATTATTTCTTTGCCTATCCAAAGACCCAGGGAATGAAGAATACCACAACTACCAGCAATTCCACACTATTTTTCTGAAAATAAAGATGATATAAAATGCCTCCCAGACAATGAACACGGGAGAGAAATGTGTTCCTTTTATAATGGCTGTATTTATATAGATCTTTAAGTATGAGCACCTTCACATTAATTATTTTGAGCAACTTTAAGGAATTAACATTTCCTAATAAATGGGTAAACAATGGACTGAACAGTATTTTCATGCTAATAACCACTATGTCAAGCAATATGGCTGGCTCATTTCTAAAGCTGCTGTGGATGTGTTGGATACAGAAAAGACATGCCTTGCTGTACAGCTGATATGACTACTCCCCAAATCACAGGTGCAGGATGCCTTATTTTGCGATTGGGCAAGATTAAGTAAACAGGTGACAGATTTTAAAAAATAAGTTAAATCCAAACAATCTATTTTTAGAGAGAAAAAACCACAAACCACTACACGAAGTACCTAAATGAAAAACTGAAAGCAAGATTGACAACAACGGTGTCAGTTCAAGTCTATGTAACCCTTTATTAAATTTTATTCTCTGCGGTACTTTGACCAACATTCACAAGTTTTCCTATTTCTCCCTCAAACTATAACCAAGTTCGTTCCTGTTTATAACAGAATTCATCTCTGCAAATGGTTTAAGTCAACTTTTTGCACCTTGAATTTATAAACCGCTCACTGGGTGTTAAAATTGCCCAAAACCCATTTAACTTTTCAATTTTTATTTAAAGCTATACTTCAAACCAAATCTTTCAAAACATAAAAGTTGTTTCAAACAAATTTGTACAAATATCATGATACCAGTGTTTTAAAGATAACCTACAGACAATTATAAAAAGGCAACTATTATACAAAAGAATTCTATGGCAAATCTTTTTTATAAAACCTTTTATAAATAAACTTGCTTCATGATAGATTAAAAATTAAGTTTACCCTAAAATACGTAATTGCTCAGAAGACAGGTTGAGTGTTTTGAAATCATGTTGCCTCTTTGAAAAAACTATTTTACCGGGCATTACAATAACAAACACCACATGAGACCCACTACTTAAGCCTTCTGCTCTCTGGGGTCCTGAAAACTGCCTTACAGAAATGGATAAACACTGGAGCTTGTAAAGTGCACTAGGTATAAGAAACAGCAATGATGCCAAATTCACTTAGTAGGTCTTTAAGGGACTTGGTGTCACCAACTGGGCAAAAAAACAACATTATAGTTTTCTGTTCAGATTTTATTTGAAATCTAATTCAAACTGTCAAAGCTACAAAAGGGGGGGGGGGGGGAAGACATCTGTATTATGTGTCTAAGTCACAACATCCTAAAACAAAATACTACTACTGCCAGCAGATCCATTGTACACATTTCTGATGAAATTCATTAGCACAATAAAAATTTCATCTTGAGAAACAGCCACAACAAAAGTAATTTATACAATATAAAACAATGACAGGTCTACAGATGCAGTTACTCATGAGTTTACACATGCATTCACAAACAAACAAACGAACAAACAAAACCCAGGAATGCTCTTTCGTTAGAATTTTTTTGTTTGTGTGTATGTGTGTGTGTGTGTATGTGTGTGTGGTTTTTTTTTTTTTTTTATTTAAAAAAAAAAAAGACCATTCAGGCACAAAACAAACTTGCATTTCCATTAAGTGACAGCATCTTAAAAATATATGTCAGTGTTTGTTTTTCTTTGACTTTTTATGAGACCTGTGTGGAGACCGCGACTGGGATCTGGATTTCTTCCCTGATTTCTTAGGGGACCTAGACCGAGACCGCCTAGACCTTTTCGGTGTCCTTGAACCAGACGGTGACCTGAAGAAACAAACAAACACGAACAATGTCTAAGTAACTGGCTACCAAAACTGCTTACATTCTAATATGGCTTAAAATGAGCCTTAAGAGGGAACATAAGCCACTAACTAAATAAAGCAGCAAGCTCAAATTTATTCTTTACTATGTATACACACATGGATTTATTTTGCACTTACTATTCATGAGTGATCAGTAGAGAAACTGGGGTAAGACCAAGAGACCAAGAGAGAGATAACCTAAAATAAGAGTACTATTTCTGTTTTTCTGAGATCTTTAAAAAAAAAAAAAAAAGGCCAGGCAATTGGTGGTGCACGCCTTTAATTCCCGCACTCAGAAGTCAGAGACAAGCGGATCTCTGAGTTCAAGGGCAGCATGATCAATAGTGAGTTACAGGAAAGCCAGGGCTACACCAAGAAACCCAGTCTTGAAAAATCAAAACAAAACAAAACTGCCAACAACATTATTTTTGAAGCTTGTAGAACTAGTTAGCTGCTATCTAACTTGCACTTACCTTTTGGCTTTTTTACTAGCATCTCTAGGAGAGTCTTTGTGGGAGGACCTAGATCGTGAGCTTTCTTTATGAGACCTTTCTGACCGTTCCGACCGCTCTGATTTTGGTGATGGGGATTTCACTCGTCTACCACTGCTACTTCGAGATGGGCTGGGAGAGGTACTATGTCGTCTCTTCCTACAAAACAAAGCACATGAACACTCCATCAGTGAAAAAGACTTAGGCATTCATTTTCAATTTTTACTAACTTAGTTACTAACACCTTCTAGCATCCACTACAGTAATTAACTCTCACTAGCCAGCTGTACTGCTGCTATTTCCCAACAACATTCAATGTCCTTTATTTCATGAACAAGTAAGTCTTTAGACAGCTTGTCCAAAAACAAGTGAATCCAACTAAATTCGATTTTCTTTTGCTGTAAGAGTACTGGGAAGATGAAGAAAACCTGACTTTCCTGAATTAAATAACATTAAAGATTCATTTTTTTTTCCTTTTTTTTTTTCAAAACAGTCCTTTGACTCATGTAGACAGATTGACCTCAAACCCACAGAGATCCCTCCTGTCTCTGCTTCCCTGAGTGCTGGGATTAAAGGCATGTGCCACCATGCCTGGCTAAGATCTATTTTTTTCAATATTAATTTCTTATTGTGGTTCTTTTACTGATGTTAAATGAACACAACACAGAGAATGGCACTGTACTGGCCAGTTATAATTAGCTGGTTGGAGGTGAAGAGGAATGGGAAGAACTAAAAGAAGTAGAAGCATTTTAGTAATGGAGCATATAGGTGAAAGGTACACAGGGATTATTTATACTATTCTTGTAACTTGCCTGTGAAACTGAAATTATATCAAAATATAAAAGACAAAAGAATGGCATTTTTTTTGTTAAACAATCGGTATAATTTTATCATTTAAATATATGCAGAGTGATTAAACCCAGGTTTCTAATTTATAACCACTTTCTTTAATGTGGAAAACTGATTCTGTTAACTGAAGCAACTGCTTCACTACATTAGGCATTTAAAACTATAAAAGCAGCACAGTCTAGTGAGATGGCTCAGTAAATGAGAGCACTTAATCTGAGTCTGGTCCTTTGGGACCTACATGGCAGAAGGAGAGACCCAACCTCCACAAGTTGTCCTCTGACCTCCACCAGTGGCAGGTATACAGCCCCACACCACACACACAAACTAAACAAATTAAAAGTTAACAATAATAAAAACTCAAAAGAGAAAAGCTGAAACAAAAAACATGATGCACCAGTCACTGCCTCTTCAATGCAGAATCTGCTCTCAAGATGGGAAGAAAAAAAAAATGCTTACAGTGGTGGCAACAGGCAGATAAAACAAGCCGTTATTTAAGCCGTGGGGTTGATACCCAATAGTGTAACTGAATTCCTGTAGAGAATTAAGGCTAAGAATACCACATGAACCAAGGAAAAGGACGTCCTAATTAGTTTAGCCAAGGGCCATCTATCTGCCCCTCTCAGCTAACTTTGCCTCCTACAGGCAGAAGCCACACATGTTTATTGTGAAAACGACTTCTTCTGGCTCGTTGCTCCTGGTGATGGATTAACTATGACATGCCATACCTTTCTTTTCTCGTTGGAGTACATTCATCTTTTTCCTTCTTGTCTTTGGATCGAGATTCCAATTTTTCTTTATCTTTTTTGTCTCTTTCTCGTTCTCTTTCTAATTCTTTCTCCTTCTCCTGTTTTGTTTTTTCAAAAGAAAATATTTAGTTGCTTAAAAAAGTAGTCAATCTAGGCTATCCCATTTATTTAACCATATTTTCTTTTAGGAATTTTTAAAATACTAATTAGGGTATAAATTTAAAAAAAAAAAAAAATCTACCCTTTCAGGCAACTAATCGTTCTTATACACTAAATCCCCCTCACCATCACCCTCACCCTCATCTCTGCACAGGAGCTAAATAGTGACTGAGTGCTCACATAGTCCCAGCAGTACAGTAACAACTTTGCACACCGTGTCACCACATGACCCTTTGTAACACTATACTCTCAATCTAGATATGGGAAACTAGACTCAGAAATATGACCATGATCACACCAGTTGTCAGTAACTCAGTCTAAGAGCTCCTGTCCCTTCACTACCACATCAAAATGGGGCAGAGAGGGAGGTAGGGAGGAAGATGGGGTAGAGTAGGGAAGAAACAAATCAGAAGAAGCTAGCAAGCCACATACCAACCTTCCCATCAAACTGAAGAAAGCAATTTTGCCTGTATCCAGCAGGCTCACCTAATAGAGTTCTTACCAAAGACTCTGTAAGTAATTTCAAAGGTAAATGTAATCCTAACCTATAAACCGATTACATGACGTAATTATATAAACAGAAAAATCACTGCTAATATCTCTAGTTGCTCTATCTGGCACTTCCCAATAAATATCTAATTTCTATTAATGATATGATAATTAAAGTAGTTGCTAAAGATACTGAACCAGTTATTTATGATTGGCATGTGTCAAAAATGTTGATTTAACTGCTTTTCATTTTTTAAAAGTGAAAAAAAAAAACTTGTAACAAGACACTGGAAAACTTTTTAGGAAGCCAGACCAAAACCAGTGTCTTATGGGTCATATATACTATTTTTTAACAACTGCTGCTGAAATGTACCACTGCAACAAGAAAAATAGACAATACCTACTTGAAGAGGCACAGTTGTTTTCTAATAAACTTTATTTACAAAGACCTTCAGCACGTGTCTTCCAAAAACAAAATCTTGTCTCTGGTTAACATATAGAGACTAAACTAGTGACCAACATGTTATCTATCTTTAGTTTGTTGGCACTGGGAGGCAGGGAACATCTTAACATGTAATCTTCTATGCAGACTAATCACCTGATACCATTGCTAAAAGGATTCAAGGATACAGACAACTAGCACCATTTTACAAATAACCTCATTTACCTTTTTCCAATTACATCACAGAATATACATCTAAAGAGGTACAAAGGAATCTAACTTCCCTTAATAACATGTAGTATACATTTTTCTGAATGATAGAAATTACTTCTTGATCAACTACATATTTTATAGAAACTATACTACTGTTAAACTGTCTTAAAGATTCTGACTTAACACCAAAGAGCAGAAATAACAATACTGGCCATTATCTATACAGAAAACCCTTGTGTACTCAACAGAGCATGATATAGGAGTCCACACGTCTGGGCAGCTACCCAGTCCCTTTACTACTCCCTGCCACCAATTCTATACCTGTAAGCTCCTGGGCATGCCTTCTTCTTGTTTGATACTTTAGTATCACTGTAATGAAGGCCAAGGCACAGAATAGTACAGCACTTCCAACGAAAGTTCTGGGCATTTCAATAGTCACCAAGTGGGGCCTTGATTCACTGTACGCAGCCCAGCACTCCCTGATGAGGTAGGAATTCCACCTACTACTACAGCTTCTTAGAAATGAACCTCCCAACAGCAGTACTTCCCAAACCTCGCCTCCATCTTCATCTGTATCACTTCCTAACATTAATGGTTTCTTACTATCATCAATATGTCTTCCCATAGGGTTTTCCAGTTCTGAAAGCATGTTCTTAACAAGATTAATTGTCTAGTACATGAGTAGTATCCAGAATAAAATATTCTTAATTGTTATCCAATTGTTATACATCAAGGGCTATCATTTGCAATACACTTCCCTTTAGTATGCCATTATCCTAAGAGTCTGCAAAGCTAAATAAGTAACTTTGGAAATGCATATTACTGAATAGATTTATTCCTTACTCGCTGTAGCAGTTTATCTCTGTAGTGTTCTACTTGTTCCTGGAAGCTTTGGCCCGGTTTTTTAGGTCTCTTTCCAGATTCCAATTCATCTTGAAACTTCATAACTTTTAACTGTGAAATAAGACATTTTAAATAAGAATTTTCTATCACAATTTCTCAAGCATTGCTTTTCTCCTATAGTAAAGCACTGACTTATTAGGACTCAGTCAAAATATAACCTCAATATAAAATCTGTTAGACAAGCCTACCACATAAAATTCAGGCCATCTTCCACACACATGTTCTCAGACAGCCAGGAAAGAACTAAAACCATAGACTGCTTCACATCCTTAAGAACACAGTGTTCACTTAACAGTAACAATAAATTTGGTGTCTAGTTCCCCAAATCAGAAGGAAAAGGTGAGTACAGGCAAGAACACAAGGAACAAGATTAAAGAGTCAGCAGCACATAAAAAGAAAATAGGTTAAAAGCAGCGACAAAAACAATGGTTGGTACTCTAGGCACAGCTCCTTAGAACAGAACACAGTTGCTTACGAAGGCTCCACTCCGTTTACAGCACACCATAACCACTGGCCACCAAAGCACAGAGTTAAGCCATATTCAGAATGTACCTTTAAGACAGTAAGCGTAAATACTGACTTAAAAGATGAGAAATTCTTGTTCCCGTTCTCAAAATGTATCACTTTGAAAAAACCTAAGCTATTCATATGATGAATATTTGCTATATCATACTAGAAGAGCATATATATTCATCCTAAGATGTTGGGCTAATCATAAACAAAAGTCAGATTCACACATACATCCCCCTTTAAAAACAAAACAAAACAAAAGCCTATTCTTGCTAAGTCAGTAACAGAGAAAGAAAATACAAGAAAAGGTAAAATTTCACATTTTATTCCGGAGATTTAAATATTTTGATGACTTTCTACTCCTGGAGACAAGGCCTTGCAATGTATCCTAGAGGACTCAAACTTGTGACCCTCTTGCGTTGGCCTCCTGGGTATACATCACCATGTCTGACTAAAATTTTTTTTTACAATTCTATAAAGACCACTAAACACACAAATATGGGCGAGTGAGATGGCTTAGTGAATAAAGATGCCTGCCAAGCCTGATGGCCTGTTCAATCCCAGAAACCCAAATGGCGGAAGGAAGGAATTACAAGTTGTTTTCACTTCCATTTGACTGCTGTGATATGCGCATGTATCACAACAATAAATGCAATTTTAGAACTTTTCAAAAGAAAATAAATTCATGATATATTTTAAAGTAAGACAACTGGGGTTGGAAGGATAGCTCAGAAAATATTTGTCATGTAAACCTGACAACCTGAGTTCAATCCCAGAATCCATGTTTAAAAAGCTGAATGAGGTGACCTGTACCTATACTCCTAGTTCTATGAGGCTGACAGGAGAATCACTGGGAAGTCTGTTGGTAAATTAACCCTGGAGTATACAGTATGACAGAAATAATAAGACCCTGCCTCAGCAAGGGATGAAAAAACTAGCTGTCCTCTGAGTTCCACACACAGGCACCTGCTTTCTCCTCTCTCGCAACACCATTCTACACACACAAACACACAAACACACACACACACACACACACACACACACACACACGAGACATTACAAAATTAAAATAAAAACTACCTGGAGGCCTCCAGTTTAAATGTCCATAAAATCTCAAAAGATGACAGTACTCTTCAATCAAGGAAAGAAAAGTGATGAGAAGAAAAGCAAATGGATATCACAAGTTGGTTTTACTTAAGAGATGGCAAGAATATCTCAACGGGCTAACATCCCACTCTACTTTTTATTAATATGCCATTTAAAAAGGCTGTCTACTACTAAAGCATTTAGGAAATGAACCCTGAACAGTGGAGAAAGATTATAATCCTCTCCTGCCCCACAAATCAAAAAAGCATTTTCACAGTGTTTAAATTCATGACTGTATCTTCTAAGTTCTTCGATTTTTGTCCTTTTCCTAAGTCTTTTCCACAGCAGTGTTCTATAAACCAGAGACTTAGTGCTCTATCTTTTCTTTCAAAGCCCTTCAGTCTTTGCACTTTTCATGTTTTAATGAATTATACATTTTAAAAGATAGAAGTTAAAGAAGCTAAAGTTGAGGGAAAAGGCAGGACAATGCAAATACCAGCTATGAAACTTTGTTCATATAGTTCACCACTATATGAAACCTCCTAGAACCAAATTCTGTTGTTTAGAATATAACATTGATAAACTGGTCTAAAAACTAAGTATGAGTTAAACAGCAAATGCCAACACAATTCTTTACAGATCTGGAAAGAAAAATTCTCAACTTCGTATGGAATAACAAGAAACTGAGAATTGCTAAAACAATCCTCTACAATAAAAGATCTTCTGGAGGTATCTCCATCCCTGATCTCAAGCTGTACTATAGAGCAACAGTTATAAAAACTGCATGGTACTGGCATAGAAACAGAATGGTGGATCAATGGAATCGAACAGAAGACCCAGAAATAAACCCACACACTTATGGACTCCTGATCTTTGACAAAGACGCCAAAACCATACAATGGAAAAAAGATAGCATCTTCAACAAATGGTGCTGGTCCAACAGGATGTCTACATGTAGAAAAATGAATAGATCCATACTTATCACCCTGCACAAAACTGACGTCCAAGTGGATCAAAGACCTCAACATAAAACCAGACACATTAAATCGGCTAGAAAAAAAAGTGGGGAATACCCTAGAACTCATTGGTACAGGAGAAAACTTCCTGAACAGAACACCAACAGCACAGGCTCTAAGAGCAACAATCAATAAATGGAACCTCATGAAACTGAAAAGCTTCTGTAAAGCAAAGGACACCATCATCAAAACAAAGTGACTGCCTACAGATTGGGAAAGAATCTTCACCAACCCTTTATCTGACAGAGGACTCATATCCAGTATATATAAAGAACTAAACAAGCTGAAAAGCAGCAAACCAAGTAATCCACTTAAAAAATGGGGAACAGAGCTAAACAGAGAATTCTCTATAGAGGAATATCGAATGGCAGAGAAGCACTTAAAGAAATGCTCAACCTCATTAGCCATTAGGGAAATGCAAATCAAAACAACCCTGAGATTTCACCTTACACCCATCAGAATGGCCAAGATGAAAAACTCAAGTGACAATACATGCTGGAGAGGTTGTGGAGAAAGGGGAACCCTTCTCCACTGCTGGTGGGAATGTAAACTTGTACAACCACTCTGGAAATCAATCTGGCGCTTTCTCAGACGACTAGGAATAGTGCTTCCTCAAGATCCAGCCATACCACTCCTAGGCATATACCCAAAAGAGGCTCAAGTACACAATAAGGACATTTGCTCAACCATGTTTGTAGCAGCTTTATTTGTAATAGCCAGAAGCTGGAAACAGCCCAGATGCCCCTCAACTGAAGAATGGATGCAGAAACTGTGGTACATCTATACAATGGAGTATTACTCAGCAATGAAAAATAAGGAAATCATGAAATTTGCAGGTAAATGGTGGAACCTGGAAAGGATCATCCTGAGTGAGTTGTCCCAGAAGCAAAAAGACAGGCATGGTATACACTCACTCATATAAACATACAACATAGAATAAACCCACTAAAATCTGTACATCTAAACAAACTAAGCAAAAGAGAGGACCCTAACTAAAATGCTCAATCCCCATCCTGAAAGGCAAAGAGGATGGACATCAGAAGAAAAAGAAAGTAGGAAACAACCTTGGAACCTGCCACAGAGGGCCTCTGAAAGCCTCTGCAGTATAGACTGTCAAAGCAGATGCTGAGCCTGATGGCCAACTGATGGACAGAGTGAATGGAATTTTATGTAAGAAGTGGGAAATAGTAAGAGCTGGAGGGGATGGGAACTTCACAAGGAGAGCAACAGAACAAGATAATTTGAACACAGGGAACTTCCCAGAGACTCATACTCCAACCAAGGACTATTCGTGGAGATAACCTAGAACCTCTGCACAGATGTAGCCCATGGCAGTTCAGTGTCCAAGTGGGCTACATAGTAATGGGAAGAGGGACTGCCTCTGACATAATCTGATTGGCCTGCTCGTTGATCACCTCCCCTGAGGGGGGAGCAGCCTTACCAGGCCACAGCAGAGGACAATGCAGCCACTTTTGATGAGAACTGATAGACTAAGATCAGAAAGAAGGAGAGGAGGACCTCCCCTATCAGTGGACTTGGGGAGTGGCATGCATGCAGAAAGGGGAGGGAGGGTGGGATCGGGAGGGGAGGAAGGAGGGGCTTATGGGAGATACAAAATGAACAAAGTGTAATTAATAAAAAATTAAAAAAAAATGAATGTTAGAGGAGAGAATCTTTTTGTAATTGTGTATGTATGTAGGCTTGAGGTCAACTTCATTGTTCCTTAGGCTTGCTAGCAACCTGGGTGTTTTGGGATAGTCCCTCACTTGAATCTGGGGCTCAGCAATGACGACTGGCTGGCCGACCAGGGAACCTAGCATCTTGTTTCATCCTCTCCAGTGCTGCCACATCAGGTGCACAGCACCAAACCCAGATATTTACATGGCTTCTAGGAATCTCTCGGGTCTCCAAATTTGCATGGAAAGCACTTTACAAACTGCACTATCTCCTAGTCGTTTTCATTTTGTGATAGTTTCCTTATGTGGCCAAGCCAGAATCAAACTTGTTTAATTCCTGGTGTCCATCTCTCAGGTGCAAGGATTACAGGCATCTGCATCACATATGGCTGAAAAGATTTTTTTTAAATCATTATAAAACACCACCTTAGAAGTTTCTGATAATAAGGTCTAACTAGGGCTCAAACATAGGATACCCATAAAAAGAGTGAGCACACTTCTCAGCACAAAAGAAAAGAGTCCAGCAAAGCTTAACAGTCTTCCTGCTGTCTTGGGACAACAAACAGACATCACATTCTCACTTCAGCAGTCTTTCATTAGTAACAGGCAGAAAAGGCTCACCATCACCACCACCACCATCACAACCACCACCACCACAACCAAAGGCGTTCTACTTGGCTCCTAGCCTTCTGCTCCCCATCCTTTGTTGGCAGAACCAGAAAAAGATAGCACTAGCCTAGTTGCCACTCTAAGTGGCATCTAATCAGCAAAATACATGGCTACAGGTTTTAAAGTGTTTTTGTACAGAATATTATTATTATGAAACAAATACATCAGTTTAGGCACTTTTATTAGGATACATATGGGAAAGGAATAGCTTTCAAGAAGAAAAACTATGGTATAAAATATAGTATATAATAAGACTACCTAGAGAAACTAATTTAGAACTGTACTCTTAAACATTTTCTAATAAAGCCACTAGATTTTAAAACAAAAAACTGATACTCAAATAAAGAGGCAGAGAAACAAGGTAAGAAAGCGTGAAATAAAATTTGTGAGCCTTGAGTTGTAATTCAAATCTGCTACCAGCTATGAAACTTTGTTCTATGACTTAAATGTCTCAGAGTAACAAAGATTTAGGTAATGCCAAAATGAAGTTCAAGCCTGCACTTTAAACTTAAAATCTGGTTTATCTTCCAATTTATGTGATAGGTATGATGAGAGCTGGAGAGATAATGAGTAGACTAAAGAAGATCATATACAGTGCACACACAGGGTACGTGTGCACACACAATATAACACACACACACACACAACACATATAAACTTGGAAATGGTAACACTCATAAAACTCAGCTAACAACTAAAAGCTACATTATGTGATTTTCTTCTCATACTAATAAGGAGACAGAACATTTTAGAAGAATTAGGCAGTCTATATGGACCTTTTTAAAATTTATTTGTGTGTGTACGCATGTCTGTGAACTCCCTCATGTACAAACTCGTGCCACAGAAATTCATGTGGAGGTCAAATTAGGTTCTGCCCCCCCACCATGTGTGTTATGGCCATCAAACCCAGGCCATCAGGCTTCGTGGCACCTCCCCACACTGAGCCATCTCCCCAGCCCCATACTGACATTACAACTCCAATTATCGAGAAAATATAATTTTACTAAATGTAGTCTTTATTTCTATAGCCTACTCCCCAGCCTTAAGGACTGAGTCATGAGTCTTTTGCATGCTAAAACAACTACTCTAGCAGAGAACCACATCCCCAGGAATGGACATGCTCGTATGCGTACACGCACACGCGCACACACACACACACAGCAACTCTCTTTTTAATTTGAGACCCTCTGGCTAAGTTGCCCAGACTGTTCGTGAACGCTTTAGGTCGTCTTGAACTTATAATCTTCCTGTCCCAGTTTCCCAAGGATCTGAGGTTAAAAGCATGTGCCATTATGTATGCCTTGTTTCTACTCTTAGTAGCTTCATTAAATTAGGAAGAGCTTCTCAGGAAGACAGAGGGATTAGTGGTTTACAAATGGGCATAAACAGAATGAAAAAAAGTCCAAGTGAGTGTGTTCACTATTACACAAAACCCTATTCCAGCCTAAAACTGTCAAGAGAACATCGGTGTGCTCTAAAAGGAAATGAATTAAATTACTAACTGAAAGACTCTCATTTCTACTTTGTTGTTGTTGTTTGAGACAGGGTCTCTAAATGTAGCCTTGGGTGTCCTGAACTCAATTTGTAGACCAGGCTGGGCTTGAACTCACAGCGATCTGCCTCTCCCTCCCCAAGTGCTGGGATTGTAGGTGTGTGTCACCAAGTCTAGCTTCATCTCTACCTATAAACTGGCACCATGTAGATTCTACATAGTTTGGTGATAGCAGGAGAAAGGTAGTGAAAAAGACCATTAATATAGTATGCAGAAAGACATAGCAGGCACTCAACATCACCAGTCCAGAACTGAGGGCTCTCACACATTCTTTCAAGTCCTAGACTGACTGGCTATTTTGCTGGGCATTGGCTGGCAAAGTGTACCAGCCTGAGCACTCAATACTTTTCTCTTTATAAGATCTTGTCCCTCCAGAGGATTTATAACGGTTAATGGTCACTATGTGAAGAGATTTTCCATTAAATAAGTTCTTAACACTCAAGATCCCAAATCAATCCTAATCATGCACATAACCACATATGCACGCGCGCACGCGCACACACACACACACACACACACAAAGTCAATAAAGTATAAGACTGAAAATGGAAAGAGGCTCAATGGGAGGTAAAGGGGTACTGAAGGGAGGTAAAGAAGGTACTGAAGGTTGAGTATGATCAAAATACCTTATATCTATGCATGAAAATGTCATGAAAGTCCCTTATATATAGTTAATATATGCTAATAGAAACCATTTTTAAAGTTCCTAAAATGCTTCTTTCCAACATGATCAATTAGCCTGAGATACAAAACAATTCTTTCCAATATGTTCAATCAGCCTGAGATACAAAACAAACAGCACTATTAAAAAAGGAGGACTAAAAGAAGAGGTAAAAAGTTTGCCCTAGATAGTTTGGGCTTGCTCACCTATTATTTTTTTTCCTCTTAAGACAAGACTCAGGCAATATTCTCTATAACCTATCACGAAACCTTTCAAATTAATTAGTGTAATTAATAAAATACAAACCAACTTGAATGCGCCAGAAAATTTTAATTTTTCTTAGTTATATGGTATGCATTCAAAATTGAATGGATTTCCTACGTGATCAATCCTATTCCTTAGCATCCACTTCCTCAGTTCTTCTATATTTCACGCATTCAAACACAGTACAGCCATATCCTTTTCCCCTCACAAAAACATCAGCCTAGTGGGAAATAGATGTTCAACAAACAAGGAAATAAGTCAAACAAACAAAATACACACATGATAAGTAAAATCATACAGAGATAAACACAACAGGTAGCAAATCTAGAGAGAAAAGACAACACTAGCACTGAGAAAACGTGAAGCTTGAACAAAGAGGCAGAGAATTAACTCATATGGAGGTTTCTAAGCAGTAAAAATGGGATATATAAAGAACCAAACCAAGAGAGTATCAATTTGGTATTGAAAACTAAAGGCCACTGAAGTAGTTTTAATTTTAATGCAATACAAACCTCAATTTCACGAAGCTTAGCTCGTTTTTCTTCACTCATTTCAGAGTACTTAGAGAACTTGGACTCAGTCATTTCTTCTCTTACTGGGTTAGAATACAAATGATGTTCTTCTGATTTGGAACTCTGAGTGTCTTCTTCATCTTCACTTTCTTCTTCCTGACTTTGGAAACAAAGGACACAATGCATGTCACAGCAAGGGAAACAAAATGGACTTTACATCTCGGTATTGCTTTTCATTGTCTTGAAACGGATGTGATATTGCAGAACATACAGAACATTTTCTGCAAATATCTGGCCAGGCAATATTTTTAAACAGTTCTGAAAAACATTTCCTCTACAGAAAAAGTTGAATTTCAATATAATAACATAATCACACTTTTAATAAATTCTGCATGTTAATGCTATCAGTGTGCTTTTCATTCCAACACAGAAGACCCTCACCTGACCTGCACATTATACTAAAGCACTATATAAAGCTTGAGTAGTAGAGAACTTCAACTATTATAACAGAGCTGATCCTGAAAGCTGACTCTTCATTCATATGTTTATGGAGTCTGTACTTTTTTAAAATTTTAATTTATCTTACTTTATGTGTATGAGTATTTTGTCTGTATGCATGTATGTGTACCATGTACATGCCTGTTGCCCACGGATATCAAAAGAGGATGGTGGAACCCCTGGAACTGAGTTAAGGAACAGTTAAGGAACTGAATTAGGTCTGAACCTCAATGCAGGTACTAGAAATCAAACCCAAATCCTCTTCAAGGGCAAAAAGTGCTCTTAACCTTTGAGACACAGCTTCCTGCTATGAAATATAGAATTTTTAATTTTGTAAAAAATAGAAATTCAAATTTCTAATTCTATACCAAATTCATTACAAATAACTATTTTTACAAATTCGTTACAAATGCTACTATTTTTAGTATTTCGCTCCAAATATTGCAAGTACTAGTCTTAAGATTTCATCTCTGCTGCATATGAAAGTTTTATGAAACAGCCTGAAGTAAAAAGGTAGCCCTCATCCAACCGCTAGAGAGCAGCAGTGAGCTGTAAGAAATTCTCAAGGACCACAAAACTATGCTTTTGTTAACATGATTTACTTGGAGTTCTAAGAAAAATTAAAAATATGAATTCTACTTCTACTACCCTGTGCTTCTACCAATGATTACTTCAGCATCAATACTAAAATACACTAACATAAAAACAGTAACATAAAAATCAATTTTATGCTAAAAACCCTAATGTTTTCAGAAATAAAATGAACCAAACAAAATATCTGGAATTCTTTGACAGACTTCCCATTCTTCACTGTAAGTTAAAAAAATTTTGATCAGTCCAGTATGTCTTTTAATGCTAACATTTTGAAATGTTGCTAATTATAAGGTCAGGAACATAAAATAAAGTCAACAAAACCAGTTTTAAAGCAAACTAAACTGAATCATTCAATTCTAGTACTCTGAAGTTTCAGAGAGCTGTCTCCACTGGTAAGACACACTTCTACTTCCTAAGTATCTCATCATTACCAACTTGCTCCAGTCACACCAAGTTTCTGCAGACAGTACTGCCAGTTTCCTCAGGACATCAAATCATTTCTACAATCTGTTGACTGAGCACACCTTGCAATCCACCCACCCCTCTGCTTTACTGAATGCACACAAATGCATTCTGTGCTAGGACAACAAAAGGACTTTGCCTTTTTTCTTCTTCCATCTGTGACTAAAAGACTTTGTAAGAGTTTTTTATAAAACAAAAGCTTTCTACTATTCTTGATACCAACTCTTCCTACGTGAAACTCAATATTTACAGCAATGACTGTAAAAAGTATAAAGCTTCCTAAAACTTAATACAAATTTTATCTTAGCACCAATGTCAAAGGCAAAATCCTCTAATGATTACAAGAGAAAACTATCAAAATTATATTTCTTTATATTCACAAATCTCCCCTTTAAACGCTCTGAGTTCCTCAGACATATTTGCATTTAAAATAACAGTACTGAGCAATGCACTATCCAAAAGGAAAGGAGTATAATCTTCTACTTACTACTTTAAAAATCACTTTCTGTGGTTCTAAAACAGTATAAACAGTATTTGATGACAAAGATCTGCAACAAATACAACTGATGAAATAGTAGCTATAAAGCAAGACTGTATAGCCTCAGGTAGAAAACACAGCAAGGTGAGGCCTGGTACAAAGACCAGAGACTGAAGCTCTTTATTCAATGGGAAAAAAATGATGGAGACTAAAGATGATTCTCTCACAAGAACTGTTATTTTAACCAGATGGTTAAAATAGTAAAGGAGTATATATGTGCAGGGAAATGGCTATGTTTGAAACTTAAGAGTCTTACTTTTGGTTTTCTTCTTCTTCTGATTCTTCGTGCTGGTCAAATAACTCCCACTTAGAAGTTGTTACCGCTGCACAGGGAAAAGAGAATGTAATTCCAATAAGGTAAATCATCATTTTTGCTACAACACAGTATACACCCAGCTTTAGAACTAAAACTTTCTAGTACAGGACATTTTATCTAAACTTATCTGTTCTTCCAACAGCCAACTGAATGTGTTATACATTTCTTGTACCTACACTGCTAACTATGTAAATTCAGAAATGATTTTTTAAAAACTACCACATTTATTTCTATGGCGAATGGAAAGATTTATTTTATCAGACCAATAAATATTAACAGATATGGCTCCAACTAAGTATCAAGAGAAAGGCAAGCATAAACTTAACCTAACAAGCATTATAAGAGGGCCAAAGCTCAGATTCAAAGAAACTGAGGATTTCCAAATGCATACTGCTTCCCCCATACACTTTGTATTGAAACATCTTGGCCTAAAATATTTTTGGTGTTTTTTGTTTCGTCTGTGATTTCTCTAATTACTTTCAAAGCTTACAAACTGTAGGATTAAAGAAAATTATTACAGGAGCACCAACAATAAATGAATACTTACAATAGACCTAACACATGGTACCATTGAATCTGAAGACTGAAAACAAAGGTTTTACACACAAGAAAAACACACACAGGCAAATACACCAGTAATTACAAGAACTCAATTTTCTTCCCCATCTCCAAATGTTGGGGATCCAACCTAGTGCTTTACACACACAAGGCAAGTACTATACTACTCCGTGACACCACTACTCCAGTACACAACTATTTACAAGCTCAGGATTTGCAATTTCCTCACCTTGTGCTTCCAATTCAGATTCATCTACAGCCTCCCATTTTGACGGGGCAACTTTAAATATGGGTTCATTCTTCTTTGAATCTTCAGTTGCATCTACTATTGAAGAAAGGATGAGCTATTAAATATACTTAGAGGATGACTAAAACTAATGTGCTTATCAAAAGTCAAATAAAAATAAGTCCATATGTAGAAAAACATTGACAGTATCAAGAACAAGGATTATGATTTACTCACTTTTTTGCTTGAGACAAGTAAGCCCTTTTACCCACAAAGGACATATCCCAAGACCTCTAGCAAATACCTGAGCCTATGACCATTTCCTGCTTTTTTATCCACATAAATTTTTATAAATTAGACACAGTAAAAATGTAATAAAAACAATCATGAAAGACAAAAACCGTTAAAATGTACTATGATACCTAAAACTTATGATTTTTTTTGGAACTTTCCAGGTATTTGCAGACCAAGTTGGCAGTGGCAACAACAAAGCCAAAAATGTGCATGGAAGAACTACTGAGAAAAATAAGCAAATAGATAAAACCTATATATACTTGATCGTTTTCTAAATTAAAAAGTTAATACTTTATTAAACACTTTAATGCAACTTTAAAAAACTTTTAAGCACTTTAATGTAGGCGGGTAGAAAAACAAACAAGATAATACTGAACATCTGACATTATGACTATAAAACAAACACAAGATTATGCCTATAAGTTTCAGACAACGGAGACAAAAAGAAAAACCTGGTAACAGAGGAGGGTAACAGTCCCAAAAAAGAAAAATGACCATAATCCAGCCCTTTCCTTTGCCACAGTCAAACACACTGCTAGATAACCTGAATTTTTTAAATAATTTTGTTATTTTTAATTTTATTTTATGTACATTGGAGTGAAGGTGTCAGATCCTTTGGAACTGGAGCTACAGAGAGTTGTGAGCTGCCATGTCGGTGCTGAGAATTGAACCCAGGTCCTTTGGAAGAGCAGACAGTGCTCTTAACCACTGAGCCACCCGATAACCTGAATTTTAAAATGCCAGAGAAGGTGAGTGACTTGACACAGTCAAAAATAAAAACACTTCTCCGTACCATCACGTGCAAAAATTCAATCATTTTGGCAATTAAACTTGTTAGTGTTAATGTTTGAAATGGAAACTTACAAGGCACTCCATCCAGATCATCATCAAGACTTTTTATAGGGACTCCATCAAGATCATCCATGGGAGTAGCATCAATGGGAATTCCGTCCACATCTTCCAGAGGTGCACCATCAAGCTCTTCCTCAATGGGAGCACCATCAAGATCATCTGGCACATCCTACAGAAATATGAACTACTGAAGTATTTTCTTTAACGTGCTGAAGTATCTCACTATTAGATTAACTTAAAATCCAGTAAAAATCAACATGACTGGATATCCTTATTTCCAGACAGAATGTAAATAAATGCTTTATCTTCAAATCTGCTGAGGCAGTAATCACCTGTAAATTTATTTACCTAATATACACTAAGTGCTTATTACTGGTGCCAGGTAGCATGTGAGTCAAGGATGAAAAAAATTAAGCTTGGTTCTTCTGTCAAAGAGCTTAGTAAAGACTTTTGTTGTTTAAAAAGAAAATATGTCAGAACAATAAATTAAAAGGGTGTATCACCACCTCACTAGACTATTTAATAATTAAATTTTACTTAAAGAAGTCAGAAGGTGTCCTGAAGTTACTTAGCCTGAAATCTGGTAAGGCAGAAGGTCCAGAAAGAGAAGAACACGTACAAAGACCAGTAGTAGAAGGACACTGTGCACTGCAGAAGCTGAAACAAGAGTCTGAGAAGACCACGGAGGAGCAGCTGTCACCTCGCCAACTGGCGAGTCAGAAAAACTCATGAAGGAAGGACGCGAGAAAAAATCCTGGGAAAGAACAGAATCAAATGTGTGCTGCACAAAGTACAGTTCCCAGGCTTTCTAAAGCAATCTACCTCAACCTCACCAAAGAGTACCAGATGGAGCCCTCAAAGATAGACTACTCAGTAAGATATCCCTACTACAAAAGCCCAAAAGAATAGCCAAACCTCTAGATGTGTAGGCTGCAACACAGTAACACAAGAAGATGAAAATCAAGGACCTTCCAAAGTCCTCTACTAGGGAACTGAAAGATTCTGATGTAGGTTAAAAGACAGATGAAACTTTTCTTGTAATAATGATGAATGATATAAACCTGGCCCTAAAGGAGAGTCAGCAAGAGAGGAAATCTGTTAAGAAAATTAACAATATGGATAAAACTATTAGAATGCTAGAAATGAAAACCTCAATGAATCAAGTTTAATTTACAGTAGTGGGCCAGGAAAGGCAAGGAAAGACATTGCATATAGGCTTACCAGTCTGAGTTGAATCCCTGGACGTAAGGTGAGTAAGAGAGATTAAAGAATGCAGAGATTGTCACGCTGGCCTCTTCTCGAGAGCTGTGGCAAGGATGCCTGCATGCCTACTCATACTATAAAGTTAAAGAGAGGAAAAAAAAAAAAAAAAAAAAACGGGGAGAGGGGTTGTTGTTTTGTTCTGTTTTGGAAGGGGGACAGACTGGGGAGATAGTTATTGCAAGACCTGGGTTCAATTCCCAGCACCAACATGGTGGCTGACAACATCAGGACTTTTGAGTTCCAGGGGAGCTAACTCTTTTGTCTGATCTCTGTGGTGTACATGTACACATGCTGGCAAAACACTCATACAAATAAAATAAATCTAAAGCAAATAACAATAGGAAGAATCACCAAAAGACTCTACCAAGCAGAACAAAGTATGGAAGACAAGGTGGATGAAACAATGCACTCAAATATCAATAAAGAAAACAAATGAATAAATAATCATGACCACAAAGAACTCTAGAATATGGCCAAGAGCCCAAACCTAAATCATCCATAGGACATAAAAATTGAGATAAGCACTAATTGATTACATAAAATAAAGGAGCAGACATTTTAAAAAATCTAGAGATTTAAAAAAAAAAACACCAAAAAACCATGTTACTTAAAACCCCAACAGATACAGCCAGATTAAGAACCTCTCTGTGAAGATATATAGTCAAGAAATCAAAAATACAAAGCAAAGCAACAGCAGTAATAGCTGTAAGGAAAAAATGTCAACTCACCTACAAAGGCAGACACATCAGAGTAATATGTTCCTGGTGACCCCAAAGCAGGATGACATGGAATGATATAAACCTAGCCCTGAAAGTACCAACCAAGAGTGCTAGACCTAACAAATTTGTCTTTTAAAACTGAGAAATAAGGGCTGGAGCTGGAGAGATGGCTCAGTGGATAAGAGCACTGACTACTCTTCCAGAGGACCCGGGTTCAATTCCCAGCACCCACATGGCAGCTCACAACTATCTATAACTCCTGTTCCAGGGGATCCAACTCCCTCAAACATGCAGGCAAAATAACAATGCACATAAAATAAATAAGTAAAAAAAAAAAAAAAAAAAAAAAAAAAAAAAAAAAAAAAAAAAAAAAACAGAAAAAATAAGAACATTTCAAAATGAGCATAAACCAAGACCATTTACAAGTACCAAGTCAGCACTGCAAAATACATTTAAATATTATAACACAAGAGGAAGAAAACCTCAATCCCAAGGGCCAGAAATGAAAAATATTCCAGAAGAGGACTAGATAAACAAAGAAAAGATACGAAAGAATCCATCATGTCTAGTCTGATAAACCAGCAAAGCCCTGATCTTAATAGGGGAGAAGTTCAAAAACAATTGAACAGAATAAACAACAAACAATTAGAATTATTACAATTAGGAAAGCTTTCTCAATAATAACTAAAAAATAAATGATCTCAATACACCAACAAAAATATTCATGCATTATTACCAGAAACAAAGATGAAAGATTTACAAACTATTTAGGAGGAAAAAAGCAAGAAATGATGATGAACACAATTTGGTACCACCATGCTGTATCTTCCAAGTGCACGTTTACTTTTTTAGCAAGCTAAACAAAATGAAAGTTGTTATACAGTGAGAATCACCAACTCATGACATAAGACTTTTTAAACATTTGCAATCGTGCCAAGCAATATAATTCAGTGGTAACTATTCTTCAAATGTTGGTGTTTTCTTTTAGTATAATGTCTTCATGATGCTGGGCAGTGGCACTTAGTTGTGGCATCTGATCACATAGACAACAACAGCTACAGTGTTGCACTGCCATCCCTTTTTTGTTGTTGTTGTTTTGTTTTGTTTTGTTTCCAAGACAGGGTTTCTCACCTTGGCTGTCCTGGAACTCACCCTGTAGACCAAGCTGGACTCAAACTCAAGAGTTCTGCTTGCCTCTAGCTCCCAAGTGCTGGGATTAAAGGCATCTGCCATCACCTCTTGGCTGCCATCATTTTTTAATCCAGTTTTTCACTAAGTTACATGAGATACTCAATGTTTTCTTTAAAACCATTTCCTGTTAGATCATTTTGCCTATCTATAGTGTAATTTAAGCTCTGGGAGATGTTCAAGCTATACTAGGCTGAGCTCTCAGGTTCAGTTATATGGGTACAAGTATTCAATGTATCTTCAACTTAATGAGATTTACTTACAGTAAGTTCATGAAGACCCTCTTGTTAGGTGAGGGGCTTCTGTATATTATCTGTTTTCTACTTGTACATCACAAATCTTTTCAAGTTATTTAAAAAAAAATAAAAAAACACTCCATCACATAAGAATACTACAATGAAAATCCATGTCATATGTAATATTGACTCCTGGGTATTTGTAACATTTGACTCCAGAGGTATTTTTCACAAGGATATATATATATAATACTCTCCTCCCTCTGAACAATTTTGAAGTACAGAATACCTACCTCTGTTTCCTTTTCTTCAATGATATTTACAAGTCCTAAGAAAATATTTTGAAGTTTGATCAAAAATGGTTCTGGATAGATTGCCCAATCTTCCCATGCTCTGAAGCAGGTCATTACACGTTGCTAAATAAATAGAAAACAGACAGTAAATGACTAGTTAAGGTGGTATGTCTCAAGCTTCAGTCCATGAAGGATAACCACTGTGATTTGCTGAATTTTCCTAATGTGGCTAGATTTTTTTTCACATATTAAAGAAAGTAACTGCATGTCATTCCCAAATTTTTAAAGCAAATCAATGTTTCCTATCAAGGAATCAGAACAAAGGTCTAAAAATGCTGAGGGGAAAAAACAACTTGCTTTTTTGTTAAGTAAGGTGAGCTCTCACATTGTCAGCAGTGCATGTGAGCCTCACTGGAAAACAATCTCCCAGCACCCTCTGACCGCTAAAAAAACCAAAGCAATCAAGCTTTACCCTGAATCCATTATGATCCAATGAAGCACTTCCTGCTCCTGGCTAACACTTTTCTTCGTGCATTTCTCACACTTTACTCTAAATCATACCTTACAATCAAAATTTAAGACTAAAAAAAAAAAAAAAAAAAAAAGTCAATGGATTTGTCTGAATACACAAATAATGGGGTCATGGAACACTTCCGAAGCTAAAGAAATTTCTCAACAAAATCTTCATCCCATAATAGTATATTCGTTTATTCAATTACTATGTTGGGTAGAGGGTTTGACTTTTTTTTCTGTCTACAATTTCAGGTAGAACAATGGTCTTTCTTTAAGAGTTTATTAAAAAATATATATTCGTTTTCCTTCACAGAGCTCATTAACATTAACAACCTGTCTTAAAAGTGTATTCATGATTTAAACAAGAGCAGTGTCCAGCACTCGTCATACTCCTAGAGATCTTAAATCTTCCACATAACTCCTGAAGATCAAACTTTCAAACCATTATCAAGGACATTCTTAAGCCACCTCTGTCCTTCTGCCATTATTCAGATAGTGGTGGTCAGCTTTAAGCATGCATCTGCAAACTGGGAATACAATAGCCACTCTTTCTCTCAAGTTCTGCACCTGGACACAGCAATGAAGAACTGTGTCTCGCATAGCACTTTTCATAATGGCACACTTCACACTGGGGTACAGCAGGGCCTTTTTCCTCTGGTGGCATGCTCAGTTTCAGATCCCCACCCCAGCTCAAGCACAGTAGGTACCTCAGCACACCCAGAGTCAGGTGGCACCTCCAAGACCTACGCCACAGCATGGGAGACTACACATCACAACCGCCTGCCACACTGAAGCCAAGCGTCTGAAGAGACATTCTAAACCCATGAGTAACCAGAACACATTATATATGCCATGGAAAACAAATGGTCTTCTGAATGTGTTGTGAGGAGGAAAAAAAAAACGGTATTAAAATATGTAAATAAGGCATGAGGACCTGAGTTCAGCTCCCAGCACCTAAAATCAGTTGGCCCACAATTGCTTGTAGCTCCAACTCCAGGAAGATCCTATGCCTCTGGCCTGGGTAGATATCTGCACACATGTGCATATATCCAAAAAGAGATACATACACATAATTAAAACTAATAAATCATTACAGGAAAATTTAAATAAAACATTTAAATAATTACATATATCTAAAAGCTACCTGACAACACAATATTTTAAAGAATTTAAAGAGTAATTTCTAAAATATTTAAATTTTAAATATACTTGTCTTACATTCCTTCACAGCCCTCTAATGCCCTCCTCCATTTGACACATCGGGCAGAAACAATAAAACATACATACCTTAAAATTTTCAGATTGTAAATGGCCTTGAATTGTACGGTAAGTAGCATTGAGGTCTGAAAATATCTGACATAGCTTTGTTTCAAAACTGAAATTCAAACAATACATTCTTTAAAACAAAATTGTTTTTAAAATTCACATTTTCTTCAGCCCACTAGCCAATGAAAACCTCTCCTGGTCTTATAGATAAAGCAAATTAAGAAATTTAAAATAGCAGTGTCCTTCTTTAGCAAGCAATTTGCATTTAGGATGAACTTAGCCATGTGGTCCTCCTTCTTTGTGTCATATAAAAAACAAACTTAAAAGATAAGTGATATACATGATGCAAAAAAAAAAGTACTAGCAGAATTAAAAGTAGGGCTTTCCTCCTGATACCATTCCCCCTCTCATCTACACATACACTCACACAGACACAGACAGACATATGTAACCTAAGCTAACCTAGGACTTGCTATGTAGCCACAGATAACCTTTAACTTCTTATCCTCTAGCCTCCACCTTCCAAATGCTATGCAGACACCACACCTGATATTTTAGTGCTGAGGATCAAAGCCAAGAGCTCTGGCACACTAGACAAGCACTCTACAAACTGAACTCTACCTATCCCTAGGTTATAACTTGTGTTTTCTTTCTTCTTTTCCTTTCCTTTCCTTTTTTTTTTTTTTTTTTTCCTAAGACAGGTTTTCTCTGTGTAGCCTTGGCTGTATTCAAACTCACAGAGATCCACCCGCCTCCACCTCCGGAGTGCTAGCATTGAAGGTGTGTGCCACCACCACCCAGCATGACTTGTGTTTTCAAAGGATAACCTGAATGCGGTATAGAAAACAGACAAGGAGGTAGAAGAGGGAAAACCAGTTAGGAGACTACTACTGTGATTCAGTTCAGACAATGACAGTTTGGGCCAACAGCTGGAAAAGTGGTGCCAGTCAGGGTCTGGATATATTATAAAATATATTTATATCAATAAAAAGTGTTAATGGGCAAGGTATAGGGTTGAAGAGAAAGAGGGAAGTAAAAAAAAAAAAAAAAAAAAAAAAACCTTCAAAGTTAGGAACTTAGGAGATAGAAATGCAAATCAGTCCCCAGTTGCTTCTCACTATATAACTTTGCTAGAATGGCCTCGATCCTCCTGCCTCTGCCTCTGGACTGCCAGATGACAGTGTGTACCATCACACCTGGTTTTGAGTGGTGCTGGAAATCAAACCCAGTGTTTCTTCATGCCAGGAAAACACTCAACCAACTGAGCTACAATTTCCAGTCTAGGCCACAATTCTGAATTTCCTTTTAGAGTCAACTCCCTTCCCTGAGCTTGATCATATAACAGATACAGAAGGGGAGCTTTGTTACACTGAAGGTTTACATTATGAATTATGACACTCACCACAACTCCCTCCTGCTTTAACAATAAGAACAAGGAAAACCAAAGAACAGGGCTCTAGAGATAGCTATTAAGGGCACTGAGTTCATTCAGCTCCCAGTACTGACATGACAGATCACAACTACAATTCCAGGGGATCTGACACCTTCTTCTGGCCCACATGGGCACCAGGCACACATGTGATACACCTAATACATGCAGGCAAAGCACTCATGTGGAAATAATAAAAATAAACATATCTTTTTAAAAACTCAATACAATGATTATCAAAAGAAAACAATGATGTTAAAGCTTTGCTTTCTTTTATATATACCATAATTTATTACACTATTTATGCTTACTTGAAAGTAGCTAAATAGGCAAAATAAAAGTTTTCATTTTTTTTAAAGTTCACCTATTTGATTTACTGTCAATATTTACTAAAATATAAAGCATAGTGGTTTATACTATAATCTCAGCACCTGGAAGGCTAGGGCAAGAAGCCTGCCACAAGCTCACAATCAGTCTGGGCTACACAGTCAGTTCTAAGCAATCTGGGCTAGAATAAGACCCTAGTTCAATTAAAAAAAAAAAAAAAAAAAAAAAAAAAAAGACCGGCTACATGGCTCAGTGGCTAAAAACACTTGCTGCCAAGGTGAACAACTTGAGTTCAGTCTCTGGACCCATGTGACTGGAAGAGTCAACCCCTACAAGCTGTCCTCTGACCTTCACTCACAGGTCATGTTCCATGTTTGTACAGACATACACACAAATGCCATTAAAAAGAAAAACTGGGGGTCTGGAGAGATGGCTCAGAGGTTAAGAGCACTGGCTACTCTTCCAGAGGTCCTGAGTTCAATTCCCAGCAACCACATGGTGGCTCACAAGCATCTATAATGAGATCTGGTGCCTTCTGCTGGCGTGTAGGTGTACATGCAGACAGAACATTGTATTAATAATAAAGAAATAAACCTTAAAAAAAAAAAAAAGAAAGAAAAACTGGAGAAAAAAACTTCTTAAAAAACTATTTTGGCTTACATTGATTTAATTCAATAAACATTAAGTCCACTTCTTTAAAAATTCTACTAAATGAATAGATTAAAATAATCTTTTTAAACTTTTCACTTATTATTACTACTGTAAGGCTGGAGTGAAGTTGGGGTCAGAAGACAACTTTATGGGGTCATTTATTTCCTTCCATCTTTACATGAGTTCCTAGACTCAAACTCAGTCATCAGGCTTGCCACAGCCCCTTAACCCATTAAGCCATTTCAATGACCACTAAAACTATTTATTAATAAAGAATGTTAACAGAACAATCCTCTTTTTTGATCTCCTCATCCTTAAACACAATTATTTCAAGAGTATCAGCTCATATTTTATACTTACAATTTCCTGTAGTATGAAGCATTGGCAACTTTGGCTGAAGAGTTGTATAAAACATCAGAAACCAAATATAATCTGGCAATCTGTAACATAAAATGAGGAAAAATGAAAACATTACCCAATAGCATATCTAGAAAGATGCCTATATACTCATTTCTTGAAGTAGTGGCAGGGGCTAAGTTTTGCTATGATGGATGGATGGATGGATGGATGGATGGATGGATGGATGGATGGATGGATGGATGGATTTATTATATATACAGTGTTCTGCCTGTATGTATGCCTGCAGGCCAGAAGAGGGCACCAAATCTTGGTGGTCATGAGCCACCATATGGTTGCTGTAAACTGAACTCAAGACTTCTGAGAGAACAGCCAGTCTTAACCTCTGAGCCATCTCTCCAGCCTCTTTAACTATAATTTTTAATAGTAACTACTAATTATTAGAGTTATATGAGATCTAGCATCAGAGCCATCTCTCCAGCCTCTTTAACTATAATTTTTAATAGTAACCACTAATTATTAGAGTTATATGAGATCTAGCATCATTACAATCATGGCTTTTGCAGGAATACAATGTTAATTTATTTACATTTCAACCAGTTTCTCAGACAGAACAAAAGTAGAAATGTATAGAAAAGATTTCATCAGTCAAGCTCTTTAAGTAAAAAAAAAAAAAAAAGAAAAAGAAAAAACCTTCTTACAACTTAAAAAGTTCCAACTTAAAGTCAATTATTATCCCCACTTCTCTTAACTAGATGTTCTGAAAGAATGAAAATCCTTCTATTACCTTTTTGGGAAGAGGTGTCTTTAAGATGGACAACGACTCAGTAATGCAATCCACTATTTCTTCTGCAGCTTCAGCATTATTAAGACAGAAAACCATGGCATCTCCAATATCATTTTTCCTTGGAGTTAATCCTCGCAAGATTTCTTCTAATTTATCCCGCTGTCTGAATATAAATTTTTCACTTATAAATATTTAAACACCCCAAATGTCCCAATAATTACTACTCACAGACTAGTTATCATAGCTGTTGCTCTAGTATATCAGTTACATTGGTTCACCTCACAAAAAACTAATTTAAAGCCTACTCAGATAAAATGGTTTTTAAGATTGAGTTGTTAGGTTCCCCAACTTTGTTACAAAATTTTAAAGAACTTATATAAAGAATACTTTTTCTAAAACTAACAAAATGTTCTAACTTTTTAAAAACAAAAATAAGTAAATTTTAAATTATGTTCATTTTTTTAAAAGTCTCCAAAAGTGTTCCATTCTTACTGTCCCCACTTAAAACAGAAAACGTCCAAGTTCTCCACATCCTTTCTTTGAAGGATTACTTTAACACTTTTACAAGGAATTAAGTAGGACAAGATTTTTCTGTAAGGAAAACGTAACTATTTTAGGTCCTACAGGCCACATGGTCTCTGTAAGACAGTCTCTCTACTGCTTTAATTCCAAGGCAACCTTATATGCATGTCAAGATATGAGCGCCATTGTGTTTCAATACAACTTTACTTGGAAGGCACAACAGATAAGGGCACTTGCCTGCAAGCCTGATAACCTCAGTTTCATCCCTAAGAACCACAGGGTTGAAAAGAAAAAGAGTCTTTCAAGTTGTCCACTAACCTCCACATGTATGCCACAGCATGTGCACACCGTGCCCGCACACACGTGCCCACACACAAAATACAGTAAGTAAATTATCAATCACAATAAGTAACTATTACAGTTGTGGTTACATAAGAACTGTAACCTTTATTGACAAAGCCAGGACACAGCTGGATGTGGACTAAGCACTGGCTCTGCAGATAATGAGGCGAGCATACACGTGAAGGACACACTCAGCAACTGAAGGCTTCCACTAACAAACACCTCAGCAACGCACTGGCGCAATGGCTAGTGAGCCTTACACACTGCAATGAAGTATGTAACATTACATGCTAAATCACTTTTAATCATTTATTTTTATTTTATGTATATTGGTGTTCTGCCTACACATGTCTGTGTGAGGGTGTCAGATCCCCTAGAAATGGACTTACAGACAACTGTGAGCTGCCACGTGGCAGCTGGGAATTGAGCCAGGGTCCTGCAGCAGAGCATCCAGTGCTCTTAACCACCGAGCCATCTCTCTAGGTCCCATGCTAAAATCTTTTAGCCAACGTTTTTCATGAGCTTATGAAGAACCTCTAAACACTTATTAAATACTTCTGCTTTTTTAAATGTGGCTATACCTATTCTGAGTGACCACTAATTTTTTTTTTTAAGATTAAATTTTTATCTTATATGCTTGAGTTTTTACCTCCATGTATGTGTATATATTCACAACATGCCAATCTGGTGGCTGCAGAGGCCATAAGAGGTCACTGGAACCCTAGAACTGAGATACTGGAGATTGTGGGCTACGGTGTAGGCTCTGGGATCTGAATCCAGGTCCTTGGCAAGTGTAGAAAGTGCTCTTATTAGGTGAGCCACCTCACCAGTGAGCACTAATATTAATGTTTGCTAGTTGCTATCTCAGAACTACTACACACAAACTACGAAAAGGCTTTGCCTAGACCAAACTAGCTACACAGTACTTGTTCTTCTTTCACCTTACACTCTGGCGAGAATTCTCAGTCTCCAGGTGACCTCTAGAAGAACTTTACTGCAATGCCACAGAAAGCGCTCAACTGTGTCTAAGAGATAAACACTAATTCCATCAGAGAGAGTCAAGGTCAACAGAACAATTACTTGTCTTTACCACTGTGTTTATCCCAGATGTCTAAAATCATGATGTATAATAAAACATGTTACTATTACACATTTGCAAGTGAAAATACTGCTGTATCTTACAGGTGAAACAGTCACAGCAAGACAACCAATGAAAGCAACCATTAAAGCAACTTTCCTGAATACATAACAGAAAAAAATCTTACTCTTCCTTAAGTGCTCCCTTTTTACTAGGCTCCTCTACAAATGCTTCTGTCTCTTGTTCTTCTGACATCCCATGAAGGTATGGATTTAATGGTGGTGGTCTCCAGAAGGATCCATTTTTGAACATGCGAAAATCTTCTGTCCGCCATTTCGTTGGAGAATCTCCCTAGTAATACCCAGAACGTTATTAGACAGGTCTAAACCTCCAAGTTAAGTCAACAAGGTAATTGCTTCTACTTGCCTGCAGAATAGAATAAAGTTTCCACCTGTAGTAAACATGGGCTGGTGTCTGGTTTTCAAATAAGAACCTAAACAAAACAAACAGAACCATTAAATACCATCTTCTTTAGGAGAGAGCTATCTACTTTACAGTTCTACATGAAACAGCCTATTCAAATAAAAAAAAAAAAAAAAAAGGAACTACTATCAATTAAACAAATGAGAAATACTATGTGCCTCCTTACTTCTAAAGACCAAAGGCAGATTCTCGGGCAAGGTGGTAGGGGAGGGATCCTATCTTCCATGATATTCACCTTTCCCCTGCTCCAGACTGTCTCAGAAACTAATGTGAACACAATGAATGTGTCTCACTGAGTCATGACTATTTTTATAAATTTTTTTTTAATTTAATGTTTTGTTTTGTTTTGTTTGAGACAGGGTCTCTCTATGTAGCTGTGACCTTCTTGGAACTCACCATGTACCCCAAAAACGCTGTCCTCAAACTCATAGAGATCCGCCTACCTCTGCCTCCCAAGTGCTAGTATTAAAGATGTGTGCCACCACACCGTATTTGGCAGGACTATTGTTATTAAAACACAGGTCAGAAGATTTATTAGAATATTGGAAAGATTTTCTCAATATGTAAACTTGAAAAACCTTTGCCTTGTTTACCATTTAAATCAATGTCTTAGAGAATGCAATTCAGATAATAATTTTCTTTCAAACTACTTTGCTCAATTCTAGCTTGCTTATGACTCTTTCATTGGAAAAGCAATAATGAAATACTGTTTTCGTCCTAGATAATTCTAAAGTTGTTATACAATAACTAAATAAGTGATGGAAAAAACAATCTAAACACATTCTAGCCTTAAAGACTAAGACTCACTTCTTATCCTGCAAAATTCTTTGTTTTTAGAATTTTATTCTTGGACAAAAATACATACATAGCACTTATTTGTTTGTATATGTGCATGTGCTCATTCATGCCACAGAACAAATGACAGTTAAAGCAGAACTTTTGGGAACTGCTCTCTTTCCACATGGGTTCTGGGGACTGAACTCAATTTGTCAGCTTGGCAGCAAGAGCGCTTAACCCAGTGAGCTGTACCACTAGTTCCCTCTTGGAAATATTTTTAATACCAAACAAGAAAGAAAGAAAAAAAGAAAGAGTTAAAAGAGGCTTTAAAATGCATATCTGAGGATAAGTATAGAATATAGACATAGATTATTATTGAGGCCAGAGAGATGGAGAGTTAGTTACTCTTTAATGAGCATAGCGTTTCAGTTCTAGAAGGTGAAAAGATGTCTGAAAATGAATGGATGAATGGTAACATTGTTTAGTAATGTGAATGTACTCAATGCCACTTAAAAATAGTTAATACTAAATTTTGTTATAGATTTATTACGATAAGTTAAAAAAAAAAGCACACCTGAACATAGGATTGTTGATTTCTCTGTTCATAATCATAGCTTCAAACATTGGCCCTTCACGTACAACAAATTCTATCATTCGGTGTATCAGGGCGAGCAAATTCCTACAACAACAACACAGTTAAAGAAAATGGATTCAGACATACCCCTATACAAACCTACACTTGACCTAAGTTACTATAATGATGCAGTTAAAAAAAAAAACACTCTGCTAACAGAATTTAATAGAAAAACAAACAAACTAACAAAAAAAAAAAAAAAAAAACAACCTGGAGCACACATAGGCCTTGTGCATTAATTAAGAGGGAATGGGGCAGTGAGGGTAGAGGAATGGGAAGGAAGGAGAGGTAAAGGAGTGTGGGAAGCCACAAGACAGCCTTATAGTTATAGATTTAATTTTCTAAATGCCACTTAATAATATTTTCAAAATGCAAAAAAAATCACAACTAATTGGATAGCTGCGAATACATAAAATTATTAACTTACAATTTGCATGTTACAGCCATCTAAAAATATATACACTATGTCTGTTTTAAGAGAAAATATTCCTAATACAGTCACTTTCATAATGATAATGAAATGTTATAACCATAACTTTAATTTACAAAAATGTAAAGCTATTTATCAAATTTAAGCCCTGATTTAATAAAAGACCCATCCAAATTCCTGTGATTCTAGTATACACATACCAGATGGAGTTTTTATTAAATCTGACCTTTAATGAGGCAACATCCCTTTGAAACACACTTCAAAATTAGTTTACAATTCCTAACATGTAATCCTGCCTGCATATTATCAATCAATGAAAAATTTCTATTGTAAAGCCATGAGTGGATCAACTCCTTCACTCCTGGGGACACAGTGAGGGTGTCCACTTTCTGTAATGCTCATCTTTCAATAGTTAAGCCAAAAAGATACAAGTAACTGTCTTATTAAGTCACTTTATTGCGTGCATTCACGGAAAGAATTTTTTTTATCTGAAAATAAGATCTTTTAAGATTTCAAACTAATTTCAGACACTAACTAATGCATCAGGTAGACATGACTCAGCTTATACTCATAAGCTGCTCTTGACAGTCCCCAGGTAGCACAAAGCTGGCAAGTAATAGCTGGGAAAGGCAAAAGGATATTGGCTCTTGATATAAGACACACATAAATTACATCTTGAATATTCTCAGCTCAATTAAGTCCATGTGACAAGTAACTAGAATATAAGTATAATTATAGAAGACAGTTTTTTTGGAGGGGTGCTCTATAATACTTTGCTTCAAAGTACCTGACAATGAAATAATCTCTATTACTGACTATATTTTCTACAGTTTTCAAACAACACAACTTAAATGGACACTAATATTTCTACATAGTAAAAAAAGTTAATTGCAAAGACCAAAAAATTACATGAAGGTTTAAATCTTAACAAGAGGAAATTATACATTTAGAACTACCAATTCAACTTCAAATTGTTTTTTAATCACTTAATTTTAACTTAAAAATTATTTTCCTTCACAAAAGTCTTAACTGCTGTGCAGACTGCAGTAGTGCTCACTAGTGAGAAGAAACTCAATGCACCTATGCAATTCGTGCCACTTAGAAAGGGGCCATGTAATTGGTACTCAATTCTAAAATCCCCACTGCTAAACGGCAAATTAAAACTCAGGGACATTTTATGTGCAAATCGTATTACATGACCATTGACGAGGTGGACAAATGTTATAGACCCAGAGGCTTTTATCAATATAGTAAAATAACAGTTTGACTTGAGTAATTTAGGGAACATGAACAGTGATTTATCAAATTTAAAACCAAATGATTCATTCTAATTTTAAGTCAAGACTTTTCAGCAAAACAAATACACAAAATTTTATTTAGCAATAAGCTGAGTCACACATAAAATTACTAGACTTGTTTTTTTGAATGCTACAAAAAATACTTTCCCTGTGATCACTAACAGTGGAAAAATAACCCACTATAGTATTAAACAGGCTTGTAACTGATAAAAATCTTTATAAAATTACAAGTTTAAAGTAAGTTTAAAAATGTTTCATAATTATTTAAAATTGAAATCTGACAATTAGTTGCTGCTGACTTGGAATCAAAAGTAGACAGTTGTTATACTTTTTCCTTAAGGATTATATAATTTTATTTAAAAAAATGACTTTCTATCAAAACAAAAGAGTGTAGTACAAAAATGTTATATTTTAAAGTGCATTATTTTATTTTTAAACAGTAATTATCTTATTCTGGGCAACCACAACAAAAAAAAAAAAAAAGTCTCTCAGTTATAATAAAAACCACATTTATTGGAGTCGATCGTACCAATGTCTGGTCAAAAACTGTATACTTTCCCAATCCATCCCATGATGTTTCCTGGTCCCCCGCTGCCGCAGACAGTTCAGCTGGTGCTGCTCACCAAGGCCAATGTCAAAGAGAATTTGGAATACTTTTGTGTTCATTTATTATTCAACCAGTGTTGTGTTCCTGTGTTTGGGAAAAGGCTGAGCTTGACTGAGCAAGAGCACACCTACAGCATGATTATTCCTCATTAGCAGTGTATTAAAAAAGAAATAAAATGGGGGAAGAAAGAAAAATAAAGAGACCCAAACACCTTTGTTATTATGACTAAAAGTTCCTAATACAATAATTGTGCATGAAAACAATTGCAATTTCTTCTTAAAAATCAATTAAGGAAAAAATATATATATCTGCACCTTCAGTAAGATCTAAAACCAAGATTGTACATTAAATATAGATAATCCAGAAACCAAGAGAAAGTAATAGACTGGGTCAAATTGTAACACTATCTAAAATTTACTTAAAACACCTATTTACTTAAAATACCTAGTTTCAAATTAACAGACCAACAACTCCACATTAATCTATTTAAACAGTTTAATTTCTAAAGCTATTAAAAACTCTCTAACATGATAATAAAAACAAAAGAAAAGATGACATAAAATTGCAAAATGTACTAAACTTACTTAATTTTTATACATCCTCCCCCCAAAAAGTACTGGGAAGGAGCCATTGCTCAGTCAAGGTATTACCTTTTCCTCAACACCAGTTCTTTTCAATTCAGAAGGGGATATTGTCTATATTTAGATCAGTAATAATAAAGAAAAACATGTACCTTTCTGTTGGGATAACCACTTTGACTATGGCTTGCGACAGAGTCTGTATATGAAGTCACATCAGATAATAAACATAGAATATGTGAGTATTGTTAACAAGTAACAAGCAAAAATATACATATGCATTGAAAATACTACACATCTAATCACAAGTTCTGCAGGCAATCACTGCATTTGAAGTAATAATACACTAAGCAATAACATAAATGCAAATGGATGTGTTCACAGTGAACAATTAATGTTCACCAAATGCAAAGAATCAGAACATTCCTGCTAGAATGCACATCAATGCACTAAAATAGGTACTACACTGAGAATTATCAGTTAAAGATTTTAATTTGTGAAGTAATTAACTGTTTGCCTCTGACAAAGTTTGCTACTTTGTTCCCAAGCCTTTAAAACCAGCCCTGCGATTTCAAGTGTAATTAACTCATAATAGAACCAACAAATTCTTATAACTTGAAATTAAGTTGGTTTTATGTTTAATAAAGAAAAATACTCACCCTTTGTTTTTACTAGATTAACTATTTTTGAAATAACATATATGCTATTATATAGTCTAGTAACTCTAGAAAGCTAAGTTAGTTTGCTGTCATCCAAACAATTTAACTATTTAAGTGGGCTTTCTAAACTGAAATGTCACTTAACCAAATAAAAACTATCACGCTGTCAGAACAAATAAGTTCAAACACTGAATACAACACTGGGGGAGGGGTGGGAAGGCTTACCTAGTGGTCAAAAGGGAATGGTAGTCACAAATAAAAATATTAAATATGACCTAATATTTTAATACAGGGTTTTCATGGGCTAAGGCAGGGAACATATCTACTTATTACTTTATGAGTTGCCAGAGTCACACACATTTCTATAAAATTGTTGAAAAGAAACACTACCACAGATATAGTATTTACATATTAGATGCAGCCCTATGTACACTTTTTAAATTACCTTCTCGAAATCCTCCTTGTTTTTGGGTGGTGGCAACATGGGAGCATTGGGGTTTTTTAATCGCTCTCTAGGCTGCGCATTAAAAGGCAGTCCGGATGGAGGAGGGGGCAGCGTGTGTTCCATCATTGAAGGAGGAATGTATATTGGATGTGGAGGAATAGGTACAGCTTTACCCCAACCTAACTTCATTTCAAAAGACATAATCATTTTTCCTACAGAAAAAAAAAAAGGTTAATTTAACAAGCCTCCAGAATGACTTCAATTAAATTTCCTTTCAAATGCTTTCAAATTTGATCTAAATTCTTAGTTTTCAATGAATAATTTTCTATATCAAAGAAATATCTAAATTCTCTAAGTAGACAATAGGACTTTACCATTTAAATTCTTTAGTGCTCTTTCAGCATCTCTTCTATTCATAAAAGCCACAAAGCCACAGTTTCTTTCTCTTGCTCTTTCTTCATCAGTTCTAGGCCACATAATTTTTACACTAGCTAATGGTCCAAATCTTCCAAATTCTTGGCACAGCATTTCTTCATTCATCTATTAAAACATCAGTGTTTGGTTATGTAAAACAAAAAAAGGAAGAGCAAAGAATTCTATGCAGCCCAGAAAGCAAAATCATGTAAAAAGGAAAAAGCAACCTATTAATGTGACAATATTACATTCAAATATTAGAAACTCTACACAGGTTTAAAAAAAAAAAAAAAAAAAAAAAAAACTGCCCTGCCAGGGCATTTGCAGTATTTTCATATTAGAAACTTTCTACTTAAATATTTGAAGGTTTATTTATTTTGTATTTTATGTATATGGGTACTTTGCCTCCCTGTACATCTGCACACCAGAAGATAACATCAGACAGTTTGCTATGCGGATCCTGGGAATTGAACTCAGGACCTTCGGAAGAGCAATGAGTGCTCTTAACCATTAAGCCATCTCTCCAAGTCCCTTAAATTTTAAATAAGCAGCTAAGGCTTAGGGTCTTAAGAGCTACTGGAAACACAGGCATGTCTGAATTCTCTTCCTGTTTGAAGATCTTGGGGTCAAAACATCTGTTTGCAACAGTGGTTTGTCCATATATTGAACAGCATTTCAAGCAAGAGTGGGGAGTGTATTTGTTGATGATAGAAGGAAAAAAGGCCCCATCACTTTCCTGTCTCTAGTACCCATCTGCAGAATGATCAAGAACAGAATCAAAAAAGTCAGTAAATACAGAGCAGGATCAAAGGTTAATTTTTTTTCAACAAAATACTCTAACTACCATATCCTCTAAACATACTAATCAAGCTGCAGCGGAAGAATTAAAACGCTGACACCAGCATGGTAGCATGTGCTGCAACCCCAGCCCAGGGAGGTGGGAGACAGGAGTCGTCCAAGCACAAGCTAAGATAAGAAAACCATTCAAAGAGGGAAAGGCACATGGAAAAAAAAAAACTGAACTCCGTAAGAAAGCAAGCTACACACATCAGAACAGGTGTCTCAAAGAGTACAGTCTAGTTACTAAAAAGATACACCTTCAAGATGTACAGGAAACAATTTGGATCTAACTAAATTCCAAGTTTCCAAAACAAATATTAAATACTATCTAGTTACATTAGATCTATCAACTTCAGAATCTTAATTTCATCTAACTGTCCAACAAAAAAATGAACATGAGCCAACACATTTTCTTTTAAACTTTCTTTTACCTGTGGATTGATATTTCCAAGATATAAGTTGGTAGTGCTTGGGTCTCCTACATCATGGGAACCAGGCGCATAGTCATCAAGAACTAGAACAAGGAGAAAAACAAATTATACCCTGCAAAGAACAAAGCTGAAACTATTTCTATTAATTACAAAAGCAAAAACACGGTATTACCACCAGATGATCTATTTCTTCTTGAAGGCACGTCCACTTAAAGGGGGGAAAAAGAAAACAACTCTTAGATTTTGGACAGTGAATCATAAATATGTACATTAAAATAAACATCACTTACTAGAACGTCGCTGACCATCAGAATCTGACTGAGGAGGTTCAAATCGACTTAACCTGCCTTTTGTCTTATGTCTCTCATCACGTTCTTCCTGAATTCTGTTCAAAATATTTACAGTCAACTAAGAGTAAGCCACAAGTTATTCATATTTAGCAATAAAGCTTACCTAAGTATCATTTTCAAACAGTATTTTCATTATTATATAATAACATTAATTATAATTATAACCAAGAATACTTAGCCCCCTCGGTTACAAGACAGGAACAATTATCTATCTCCCTTAGTGTAAAAACAAAATTCAACATGAAACTACTGCTTACATTTTTGCTCTTAATAAATCTGATGACCCCTTACTTCAACCATAGTGAATAAACAGGATTCCAGACAGAAAATAAGCCAACTGATTTAAATCCACTCATTACAAGCAGCAAGACACTGATGTAATGCTAGTTGACTTTTAAGTACATGCTATCATTTGTTATAGCCATAGCAAGCTCACTTGTAAGGCAGCTGATATTAACTAATACATATCGTAACAACTGTAATTACCAGTCCAATATGCCTGTGATAGAGAATTCTTCCTATAAAACTTACTGCTTTAGTTCTTCTTTGAAAAGCTCCAAATTGCTTTTTTTCTTTTCTTTCTCTCCTTTCTTCAGTGGCTATGAAGAATAAGTTTAGGTGAAACAAATATCAAACGAAATATATGGTTTCTTTTGGTAGTGACAAAAAGCTTCTGGAATTGCAAAATGGCAATTTTTGAATAACCGTGAATATACTGAAAGATCCCATCTAATTATATACACTTTAAAGAGCAAATTTTACGGTATGTGAATTATATAGCAATAAAGATGTTATGTTTTGATTGTTTTCAGAGCTATCTTAACAGCCACTCAAGAAAAAAAAAATCAATGTCACTATTTAATGTAATCATATTTAACTAATCAAACTGTGGCTCCAAGAGACCTGATCCCACATCTATCAATGTAAAACTCCTATTTCCAATGAATAGAAAACTCTATAATGAGAACTTACAAGACAGAAACGTCAGCTCTGACAGTAATTACTAAACCAACCCAAGAAACATGTACTACATGTTGCTAATAAATTTAGGGTCTTGGTTCAGGACCGTTAAAAGAATAATGTTACCCTACATTTAGAACCCAAGTTCTGACCTAAAATATATAATATGAACACAGAAACAAGTGTTCAGACTACATGACCTGACCTAATCCTTCAACAGTTGTCTACATAAATTACTGAGTTAGACAACATCAAAAACTCAACACTTACTTCAAGACTTATAAACCGTAAAAAATTTCTTACAGGGGATACACTCAAAGTACCAATGACAATGCCAGCTTCTACAATAAATGCTCAATTATTTAATAATGACTTACAGGCTTTTTTGTCTCTATCACAAGAAGAGATGGTGGCCTTTCATTGGACGACTGATTTGGAGGATTTTTTTGATCTGCAAACCTTGAAGATGGCTTGTAGATTTTACCTCTTTTTTCATCTGTTTCATGTTCATCTGAAATTTAAAATACTAGGTTGTAAAACTACATAATTTTGGTTTTTGTTATTCTTACTTGTTATTCTTACTTACTCTTTTAGTATTAAGATTTGAATGAAATTAAATTTACATATTACCACTCTATCTGAAAAAAAATCACAACTTAATCACTTTATAGTAGAACTACAAAACTCTAAAAATTTTGCAACATAATTTGCTTTTATAAACTTGAGAGATACAAAGAGGTTTTTAAATATTATTATTATCTCCTTTATATAGTCCAATTATCAAATTTGGTATCTCTTCATTACTCCCTATTTGGTCATTTATAGTGTTAATTACTCTAACCACTAGAGGGTGCTAATAGAAAAGAAACATGAAATTTAAAGTCAGATGTCTTCCATAATTAATCTGCTGTCACATTATCCAAGATTTGTTCAAATCCAGATCTCTGCACTTACCTTTAGCTGCATTAACAACCCCTCCTCGAACAAATGTTTTCACTTTATTACCATCACTTCCTTCAAAAGCAGCAAGAAATTCCTCGTAAATTTCAGCAGCTGCCTTCTCATCCTCCTAAATGCATAATGGTACATTAGTGCATTAGAAATACTAGTGACAAAGAATTGCTGTTTAAGTGTGGTCTGACTTGTTTTGTTCTTTTGTTTTGAGTCGGGATTAAATATGTACGCCAGGCAGATCTAAACTCAATATGTAGACCAGACTGGTCTTTAACAGAGACCTGCCTGCCAAATGCTGGTATTAAAGACTAACACCACCAAGTGGAGAGGCAGCTCAGTTGAGAGCACGGGCTCTTCTTCCTAAGGACCCAGTCCCAGCATCCACACAGCAGCTCACAACCATCTGTAACTCCAGTCCTAGGGGACCAACTCCCTCTTCTGGTCAGGCACACAAGGTGCACAAACACAGGCAGGCCCAACACCCATATACATAAAAAAGAAAAGAAATAACATGTAAAACCTCTCCCTTCTCATGTAATTCTAGCATCTAATATTTGGCGGACATTAGGTATTACAACAATTAAATGTTAAGTAATTAAAACAAAAGGCTTTGCTCCTTTACTAAAAATTTAGAGTTGAAAAAAATAACTTACATACATACAGGTAAACAAATATATTTAAAGACAATTCAAAAATCAAAATGTAAGACAAAGTAACTTTATGAAAACATATTATCCTAATTACTATATTAAGAAGTTCTCCAAGATGTGACGACTTAATTCGTAAATATAAAAACTTCATTCTCAAATAATCAAAGATACAACAGAAGCAAAGCCACAGTACCTACTCCTGACATGGAATTAAAGAAAACGCTAGAACTGATATTCTCACTTATAAATCACCTAAGTATTCCCAAAATATGTATGAATAAGCAAGCCAGGCGTGGTGGTGCACACCTGTAATCCCAATACTCAGGGAGGCAGAGGCAGGAGAATCGTTGTGGGTCTGAGGCCAGCCTTGTCTACAAAGTAAGTCCAAGACAGCCAAGGATATACAGAGAAACCCTATCTCAAAAAAAAAAAAAAAGGCAAGCTGAGAATGGTAGTATATGCCTATTACTTCAGAGGTCAATACAGAAAGACAAAGCAGCCACATAAGGAGACACTGCCTCAAACGCCCAATCAAACATTAGAATGGAACATATCAGAAAAGACATCCAATAACAAGTAGAAAAGTGTTACTCAATTAAAGGAATAAGTACATCAGTAAAAGGAGCATCTAGTGTCAGTGGGAGATAGAGACTTTCCCAAAATTGACCAGCATAACTGACAACTAACTATATGTAAAAAATAAAATGAGGTCAATTCTTTCTAAGAAAAACTACAGAAAGATTAGATTTTCTTAAAAATGAAAACAATCCTAAGGAATTAATTGGTATTCTCCTAGGAATACAGATCCTAAAAGAAAATACAGGGAAATTCTTCTATAAGCCAGAAATGGAAAGGGAAAGAAAAATACACTTGATTAGAAACACAGAAATTGTGGGAAAAGACTGACAACTGAATTTAACAATTTTTACAAGGAAAAATAAAACCAAGAGAAAAATAAAACAGAGGCAGGAGCTAGTCAACTGTATTCCCACTAAAAGAACTGCAAATATAAACAGAGGCGTTATTTTTCACACTATATAGACTGGCAAAAACTCCTCCCCCTACTTTCAAGTGTATCAGGTTAGGGACATCACTAATAACATTACTGATAGGGAACAAAGTGTCCCTGCCCTACAGAGAACACTCTGACGATACTGACAAGTACAGCAGAACCACATTTATTAATTTACCATTCACTCCAACAATTTCCCTTTCAGGAATATGTTCCAAAAACAAACTGGAAAAAAAAATGCACCTATGTGTAACATTATTCCTAACAGCATTATTTGTAATATAAAGTCTAAGGAGCAAAACCACAAATCCCTCTGTAGGATTTTAAATGAGTAAATTATTACAAACTGACAATGCTATGAACATGGAATGCTTCTACCCTACAAGTAATCACAAAGACATTCATTAAAAAGATAAATGGAGGAAAGTGCCCTCACTCTACAGCACTCATCTCAGGGAAATGGGAACAATACAGTGCATGCACACCTAAACACACACTACACACACTGACAAAAACAACACATCATAAAAGAACTAATCATCACTAAGAGAAATAGACCAGAAGACAGGAAGAGAAGCTGAACTCATCTAAACATCTTCTGTGTTAAAGACGTGATTCGTGTGTGGAGTTGCAAACATCTAAGCAATCAAATTCTTCAGGAAACATGGTGTCTACTGCTCCCTACACATTCACATAACCAAGCATAACCTAAAATACAGTTCAAACATTACCTTTTTCTTTAGTTCCTCTTGTTCCTTCTTACTTAAGGTTCGCTTTGCTGTGCTCATTTTTCCAATACTGAACGCTTTAAGCTTGTTTTCTAGAAGAGGCTGTGAAAAAAAAAAAAAAAAAGATTTTGTGTTTACATACATATTTTAATTGACAACCAAGTTTTTAGAAGTTTCTAAAGTACCAATACAAAGAAAAGCTGCCCATCTTAGGCTGATTCTGATGTAAACACTCACTGATTAAGGAATGCTTTTTATTCCTAACTCAAAGTCAGTAATAGGCAAAAGCCATTTTTTAAGGGGAAAAGGGCTTAAATAACAAATAGCAACCAAGGCTTAGAACAAAAGCTCAGAGGAGAGAAAAGATAGACATCTCTAGGCAAAAGTAGCCATGAGAGAAAAAGATCATCACATGGGCAGGGCATCCATTTCCAATCTCACAAAGCCATCACCTACTTCATGTTCAGGTATTTAAATCACATCACATCCATTTATAATTTGAGTACTTCATTTATCAAAAATACTGATATTAACAATTTCATTTTCTCTGCTAAGAATGTACCATCTACTGTGTATTTCAGGTTTCAGCATATATAAAACTTTATCAATATTTTTTAACACACAAATGAGTATCCTTAATCTAAAAATCTAAAATCTGGAACACTCAATACCACAAGCGGGACGTCCAATATCTAATCTCAAGGAACAGGTTTCAGTCAAAATCCAGGTCCAAAAATACTGTGTAACAAATTACCTTTGGGATGTATGTGTAAGACATATATAAGACAAAGATGAATTTTATGTTTAGTCTTAGGTCTCATGCCCAATTAACCTCAGGTGTATGAAAATATTCCAAGTCAAAATTCTAATAATAATAATAAAAGCCAAAAGCCAAAACACTTCTCAATGCCAAGCAGTTCAGATAAATGATACTCAACTTATATAGGAAAACTCTATCTGGCAGCCCTAAGTAGACACAGTGGGTTTAAAGACAATAGACTGGGGCTGGAATGATGGCTCAGCGGATCAGAGCACTGCCTGCTCTTCTTGAGGTCCTGAGTTCAATTCCCAGCAACCACATGGTGGCTCACAACCGTCTACACTGGAATCTGATGCCCTCTTCTGGCATTCAGATACGCATGCAGATAGAGTACACATACATGAAATAAATAAATAAACAAAATTAAAAAAAAAAAAAAGACTATAGACTTCCATCCTGTCTCTTGCCCACTGCCATCTCCACACCCACAGACCTAGCTCCAGGTGTGGAACGAGGGTTGGGAGCCTGATAAATATAGCTCTCACCACTCAAAGAAGCTTTTCTTTGCAGCAGTGAGGCCATCACAGAAAACTACAACTGTCCGAAATACAGGGAATAACTGAGTGAGAGTGCTCTAGCCCAAGGGATACATCTAAAACAGAACTGGAGGACAGAGACAGGAAGTCTGCTGTGAGATTCTCTCCTAGAAATGACAGGGAAATCCATACCCATGAAACCTTAACAATTTGGCTGCCTAAACATAACCCGAAATAACACCACCAACAGACATTCTAAAGTGAAAGAAGGAAATCTCCAGTGGCCTACCTCTAGACAGAGACAGGCAACTACAGACCTCTGAGAAAGAGAATTCGTCTTCCCCAGGGATGAAGCCCACAACTGGTTATACAATAGCAAGAGGTCAGCCCTGAAACTATATATACACAAGCAACACTGAAACCAACTCAGCAGGTTGTATTTATGTAGATATAAATGGAAATATATATATTTATGGTATATATAACCAAATATAATAATCAAAGAAAAAAAGAGGGTATGAATTTGAAGCCAGGGAAGAAGTGGGGCCACAAAAGGAATAAGAGGAACGAGAAGGGGTAAATAATGATGTATTTTTAATTAAAATTTTAAAAATTAAGAAAAAGTGGGAAGGGGGATGTGAGTGGAAATGGAAGGGGAAGAATGGAGGGCCGATTTCATCAAAACGCATATACACAAATGAGATTCTCATTTGTTTTAAAAGAATTTAGTACATTTTTGTTTATTTTTGTGTGCATGCATATAAAGGACAGAGCACATGTGCCAAATGTCTGAAGGCCAAAGAACAACTTAAGAGTTAGCTCTCTTTATCCACCACGTACGTCCCATAGTGCAAACTGGGGTGGGTGAGGTTTGGTGGTAAATGCCCTTACAACTTGAACCACCTAGCAGGTCCATACAATATTTCAATGAAGCCTTCACTTGTACAATTTAGAAGCAGTTTCCTCCTGAGATCTGATCTAAATAGTTGTTTCATTTATTCACTTGATTCAAAAACTTAAAAGGTAGGATTGTTAACTAACTACAACCTAACTGAAATGTGAAGTTTTTTCCTTCCTTACTAAAATGAGAAGTTGGACTTGAGAGACAGCTCAGAGGTAAAGAACATTGGCCATTCTTCTAAAGGTCCTGAGTTCAATTCCCAGAAACCAAATGGTGGCTCACAACCATCTATAATGAGATCTGTGCCCTCTTCCGGTGTGCAGGTGTACATGCAGGCAGAATGTAACAAACTACTAAATTAGACTTTGGAAGTGTAGTAGAGAAACTTTGAGGCCACCTATTTTTAAGCCCTCTGTGAAAGATAAGCAGTTAGTAACACAAGTCAGTCTCTCTCTCTCTCTCTCTCTCTCTCTCTCTCTCTCTCTCAAGGTTTGGAGTGTTTTGCCTGCATATAAGCATGTGCACCACATGTGTGCCTGGTACAATGAAATCAGAGGAAAGTTGTCAAATCCCCTGAAACTGGAGTTAAAGATGTTTGTAAATCACCTGTGGGGGACCAGGAACTAAACCTGGTCCTGGGCAAAAGTAGCAAGTGCTCTTAACCACTGAGTCATTTCTCCAGTCCAAAAAGTCAAATTTTCAAACAAGATCATCTTTTCCTCCAAAAATAATTTAAAAATGTCTTGCCGCTTTTCAGTTTCACTGGAGTTACCTTCAAAAGTATAAACAAATAAAAATTACATAGAAATTCAAGAAAAAATACAATTTTAAGAAACAAAATTTGTAGCCAAGCATGATGGCGTACACCTTTGATCCTGGTGGTTGGGAGGCAGAAGCAGGTAGATTTGAGTTCAAGGCCAGCCTGGTCTACAGAGCAAGTTCCAGGACAACCAAGACTACAGAGAAAATCTGTCTCAAACCCAAGAAGGGAAGAAAAAGTAGAAGGAATAAAGAAAAAAGGAGGTGAAAGAAAAGAAAAAATAAATTGCATGCTCAATTTTGTTTATATCCTAACAGATAGAAATGGCAAAGAAAATTACTCAAAGGAGCAATATATTTACTTGATGTAAAAATTAGTTGTTTGCTGAAATAAAAATACAAGAAAAAAAAAAAAAGAAGCTATTTTAAGATATATTCCTAGACAGGCAGTGGTGGTATACACCTTTAATCCCAGCACTTGGGAAGCAGTGGCAGGTGGGAGTTCAAGGCCAGCCTGGTCTACAAGAGTCCAGGACAGCCAAGGCTACAAAAAGAACCCCTGTCTGAAGAGGAAAAAAAAAAAATGTTTTGTCTTTAAAAAAAACAAACAAACAAACAAAAAAGTATGGCTGATGACTTAATATTTTCCAAACTTTTTCACAAGAAAAGTTATTTAAGTTGTACACTTTAAAATACTGCTAGGATTTGAAGCTAGGGCATCACACACGCTAGACAAGTACACTGACCTATATACCTACCTCAAGAAAACTTTCTCTAAGTAGATTTTTAAGAACTAGAAGACCAGGGATGCTCTGTGGAAAGAACCCATTTTTCCAGGGCTGGGGAATTAGCTCAGTCGGTGAACTGTGTACATCAATGAAGACCTGAGTATGGACCCCCAGCACCTATGCAGAAAGCCAGTGGTGGTGGGTGTGTCTGTAACCCCAGGACCGTGGGTCTGACACTGGATGGCTAGCAGACTGGCAGAAGAGAAAAGGGGCTCTAGATTCAGTGAGGAACCCAGGTTCACAATAAACAAGGTGGACTGACAGATGCCCAATGTTGACCTCTGGCCTCTACTTGCACCTGCACACACGTGCCTACCACACATACACATAAACACAGAGAACACGTCTGTGTTCCTGATAGTCCCAGGACTCCACTTAGCCAAGTGACTAACATCTATTCCTGTGTTTTCAGAGAGTGCATAAGCTCTCAGAGCACTAGGACTGCATCCTTTCTTATATATTGTGTGTGTGTGTATATGCATGTTGTGGGTAGGTGGGTGTGCATGCCAAGGCATGTATGTGGAGGTCAGAAGACAACTCTTAACTTCTTCCACCCATCTCTACATAGGCTCTAAGACTCTAACCTGTTTCTAGGCTTGCACAGCGAGCACATCTACTGAGCAATTCCACTTAACTCAACAACTATCTTAATTGCCTGAATATTTCTAGTAACTCAATAAATAATCAAAATGTTCATTTTCCAAGTAAAATTAAACACCTTCACTGAAACAGCTAATATGAGCTACACTTTTTTTTTAAATAAATGGGGAGTTTATCGTTAATAAAGAATATTAAGGGGCTGGAGAGGTGGCTCAGAGGTTAAGAACACTTGCTGCTCTTCTAAAGGTCCTGAGTTCAATTCCCAGCAACCACATGGTGGCCCATAACCATCTACAGTAAGATCTGGTGTACAGGCAGAATGATGTATAAATAATAAATAAATCTTTAAAAAAATAATAATAATATTAAGTTCAAACAGTATAAAATGAAACAAGGCCGGGCTGTGGTGATGCACACTTTTAGTCCCAGCGCTTGGGAGGCAGAGGAAGCCATGGCTCTATGAGTTCAAGGCCAGCCTAGTCTATAGACCTAAGTTTCAGGAAAGCCAGAGCTACACAGTTAGACCCTGTCTCAGAAAGAAAAAAAAAAAAAAAAAACAAGTACAAAACCACCATATTCAATCAAGGACAGAGTAAAACCATTAGCTGTCCTTTGTCATCTTTAACAATACTCACTCTTGAGAGATTCTGATGAGGAGAATCACAAAGGCTTTCACGGGCACTTTCATTCCTATAATTGTGTTTTCTTGGGCTTTTAGGTCGTGTTCGACTTGGCATATCACTATCTGAGGGTCCAGATGCATCCATCTTCAGATAAAGTTTTAAAAATGATTTCAAAAATGACATTCACAGTACTAAAAACTAGAATTAATCCAAAGTGTCCACATGCTAACAAATTTCACTGTTATCTAAAAACACATTATTAACAATACCAAGTTCATAAGTAGATTCCTTAAGAAATTTTCAAAACCTGACTTGCCCTTGAAAGTTCAAATATCACACTGGAAACATTTGTTACTCTTGAAGTAACAGGCTTTTTTCTTCACTTTCAAGAAAATATCTGTCAAATACCTAAGTCAGATAACAGATATGTTAGGCATTCCTTCAAATAAGAAGGGTAGTTCATAAAAGAGAGATACATCTTCAAGTCAGTAGTCCTTACTACAAACATCATACTCTAGTTAACAGCTGACTTTATATGTACTTGTTTCATCACATAGGATAGGAAAATGAAAGACCCATACACGAGTAGGATCTTAAGAATTTTACAACATTAAAAATAATACCCTTTTTTTTTTGAGTCAAGGTCTGTCTGTTATAATAGTTGAGTCAGCTTCAACTTCATGATCCCATGTTCTTCCTGCATTATCCTCCCAAATTCTGGGGATACAGGTATGGCCCCCAACAAGGCTCACACTGAAACATTCTTAAACTAGCCAATTTTACTAGTACATGATGGGAATGAATACAACAATATACTTTAGAGTTACGTCTTTGATTCATGCTCCTATGCCAATAGTTTGCCTACCAGTTGCTTCTGTACTATTGGGGAAAATGTCAACATAATGAAAAAGGCAATAATGCCTTGGCATTTTTACAAAAGGGTGTTATGGCCTACATGACCAAGAGGAGCACACACATACTCGTTTGTTGTACATGAGGTTGGAGACCAGAGGTTGGTGTTGAGTATCTTCCTTAGTCACTTGCCACCTTATTTTTGAGGCAAGGCCTCTCACTGAACCTTGAACTCTACAGTTCACAGATACTGGCTGGCCAGAGTGCTCCAAGGATCCACCCACCTATCTCTGTCTTCCCAGAACAAACATGAAATAAAACATGCACTACCATGCTCAGTTTTCACACAAGTACTGTGTGACAAGCACTTTACCTACTGAGCCATCTCCCAAAGCCCCTGTTACAAAATAATTCTGTGTCCACATACTCCTAAAATCCTTTCAACAACTTGCAGTATGAATCTGCACACCATACTTTGAATATTGCTATAACATGGGGAAAATTTATTTCAGTATTCAAAATGCCAAAAACAAACAAACAAACAAAAAAACCCTTTAAACAAAAAAGTCATATACCCATGAAGAAAACTAACAAATCTACCTTTCTATGGTGGAACATTATACCTTGAGAAAGAATTGATCAGCATTCTCTTTGCCAGCTGTCTTTCAGGGATTTCAAAAGGCAGGTACAATGTGCAGCAAGAAAGGGGTCATTTATGTGTACAGAATTGTATAAGCACAATAAAAATTTAAAAAAATATACATCAAGTTTCTAATGCAATTTGAGGGAGTTTGTGTAAACAAAACACAAAGGAAGACACAATTAAATGTTCACACACATAATTGTATTCATTTACCATGTAACTCATACATATACAAAAATTTTTAAAGAAAAAAAAAGGCTATCTTTTATACTTACATGCGCATCTGAAGATCCAGATGAATGAACATCTGATGATCGGCTCTACAAGTCAAAACAACAAAAGTAAATATTTAAAGGATCAGAAAATTCTTTCTACATTGTTTTTTTTTATGCTGCAGAGATTTAATCTTCCCTAGCTTTTCAGCCACTGCTTTTCAGCTAATGAAACTAAACAGTTGCACTCTGTGGCTTAAAAAGAGTTGCGATCCGGCTGGAGAGATGGCTCAGAGGTTAAGAGTACTGCCTGCTCTTCCAGAGGTCCTGAGTTCAATTCCCAGCAACCACATGGTGGCTCACAACCATCTATAATAAGATCCAGTGTCTTCTGGCGTGCAAGTGTATGTGCAGATAGAACACTGTATACATAATAAATAAATAATGGAACCTGGCGCTAAACCATTCGTAGGCGACCTGCTTCTGGGTTGGGGTTTTGTATGTAACAGAGCAGCTCCCTCGCTGCGATCTATTGAAAGTCAGCCCTCGACACAAGGGTTTGTAAAAAAAAAAAAAAAAACAGTATAACAAAAAAAAGAAGAAAAGAATAAAAATAAATAAATAAATAGATAAATAAATAAATAAATGAATGAATGAATAAATAAATGAATGAATGAATAAATGGGTGAGTGAGTGAGTAAATGAATGAATGAATGAATGAATGAATGAATGAATGAATGAATAAGTGAATGAATAAATAGGTGGATAAATGGATAGGTAAATAAATAAATATGTTTTAAAAAAAGAGTTGTGATCCAAGGTAAATGTGTTGTCAATTCTTTAACATTAATGCCTATTTCTAAATATATGACACAAATGCTAATTAAAAACTGAAATATAATTACCTTTTCATAGTACAGGCTGGAAACCAAACCACTTATCATAACAAAACATTTGTACAAAGGCTTCTTCTCACAAGTCCTAACACTAACACTGTCAAGCAGCAACTTATATAGAGAGAACTCACCTCCCTCTTCCTAGTCACTCAGAGCAAACATGAATAACTGGCTGTAAGAGCAAGGAAACCCACACATTAACCTTACTACCTAGCAGAAGGCACAACAGTCACTGCAGAACTAGTTCAAAGAAAGGACAATCTTATCAAATCTCCAAACAGCTGTCATTTTCTATAAGAAAGCTGCTTCTGACAGACTGGTATATATTACAGTCATTTAGTTCCAGCACTTAGGAGGCAGAGGCAGGAGTATCTCTGTGAGTTTGTGGTCAGCCGGGTCTACAGAGTGAGTCTCTGGACCAGCCAAGGATACATAATTAAGACCCTGTCTCAGAGAAAACACATTTGCTAGCAATTTCTTTTTTTCTTTTTTCATTTTGGTCGAGACAGGGCTTCTCTGTGTAACAAAATGAAACATGCCACATGCTAACTTGGGTCACAGAAATGAACTGTCTTTAAACAATGTCATGTTTTAGTAATATCAACAGTTAAAGTTTCACATATTTTTTTAAATGACACATCTCAGTGTACACAGGCTTTATGAGTTATTTTAATTACCTCATCTACAACATTTACTTCCCTAAAATCCAATGTAATAAGCCTTAGGCAAAAATTAGGAAAAGGCATCAACCATCAAGGTCCCTCCCACCTTCATCTTTCTGTCTATCTTATGGTTCATCCTGATTTTCACTGTGCCCTCTTCTGTAAATTTTCTTCTCCCAGCTAACACTTCTCAAAGGAAAGATGATGTGGGGGCTGGGGAGTTCCCGTCCAAACACTGTGAAAACACCCTGGAATATGGAGTCATCTGGAAATTAGAAAATCCAAAATAACAAATACCTACTTTCACAAAAGACGAATTCAGCCAAGCGACTAATGGGAAACAATGTTTTCCAATACACTAGTATTAACCCAGTAGGTAACAATAGCAGTATCATAACAGTAAAATTAAAAAATATCTAGAAACTAAGTTTAAAGTGTTTTAGAAGAAAAAAAAAAACAAACTTTATGAAAAATTCAACCCAAATCACCTTGTAAAGACTCACTCCTGAACAAGGGCAGTATTAAAACCATATTAAAATATCCAAAATACTTATATGTGTAGTACAACTTTACTCAACAGCTTAAAATCAAAAAGGGAAAGCTATGCAAGTCACAGGGACTGGATGCCCAAATAACCCCGAGGCTTACTTAGAAGCAGCAGCTTGCAATAAAGCAGCTAAAAAAGACAACATCTCCTTAATCTATGTGCCATAACCAAATGGCCTTTTCTAGGATTTATTTCTTTTTGTTTTTATTTCTAGGATTTAAAAATAAAAGTCACGGCCAGATGGTAGTGGTGGCACAAACCTTTAATCCCAGCACCTGGGAGGCAGAAGCAGGTGGCTCTCCGTGAGTTCCTGGCCAGTCTGGTCTACAGAGCAAGTTCCAGGACAGCCAAGGCTACAGTGAGAAACCCTGTCTCAAAAAACAAAAACAAAAAAAAAGAAGCTTCTCCTTTTGCTAGGGGCAGTGGTGCGTGCCTCTAATCCTAGCACTCCGGAAAGCAGAGGCAGGCAGATCCCTGTGAGTTCAAGGCCAACCTGGTCTGAAAAGTGAATCCAGGACATCCAGGACTATCACAGAGAAACCAGAGAGAGAGAGAGAGAGAGAGAGAGATACATAGATAGTTACACAGACAGATACAGACACATAGATACACTGACATATAAGAGACACAGATAGATACATAGACAGATACATAGATACATAGACACATAGATACAGACATACAGAGACACAGACAGATACATATATAGTTATTAAAAAAATTAAAAGCCACCTACTACACTACCTGTTTCCCCATAGTTAAATCTTTTCAGACTCCAAGACACTTGTAATCTAATTATGGAGACTACCATTTAGGGACACTGAGAAAGCAGGTAAAGGTTCTTGCCACCAAGCCTGATGACCTGAGTTCAATCCCTGATCCATATGGTAAGAATAGAAACAACTCCCACAAGTGGTCCTCTCACCTCCACTCAATGCCTTGGCATGTGGGCAGGGCTTGGGATGAAAATATTACAATAAATAACTGCCCATCAAGTTGGTAAATAATCTCAAAATCAAAGGTAACCAGTTCAAAAGTCAGCTACAATGTGATGAACTTTAAATAAAGCAGTAGCAGCAAGACCTGAAAAGATGAATCAGCTGATTTCAACTAAGGTAAGATGTCAGCAGTCATACTGCAAACCATTTACCAAAGATATGCTGCTGTAGCTAACCAGCATTCAGACCAGAGTAATTTTCAGCTTATGATTAAAAAAGAGATACAAATTGAGTCTCATAAGATTTTTTTATTTTATGTGCATGGTGTGTGTGTGTGTGCGTGTGCGTGTGTGTGTACGTCTTGTGAAGGTCGAATGACAATGTGTAGAAGTTAGTTCTCTCCTTCTACCACCTGAGTCACAGGACTAGAACTCAGGTTGTCAGGCTTGACAACAACACCTTTACCTGCTAAGCCATGCCCCTGGCCTCTTAGACACTAAAGAAAGAAGACAGTTGAAACAATATGGTTATACCACAAGAGCACATGGCCATGCAAATGTTAACCAGGCAGGGAAAGGGAGCTTGCTGGGGAAAACTTCTAGAAAAGATGTGAAGGTATCTGAAGTAATTCCTCATAGAGCCAGCAATGAAATAACTTCTGGTTTCTGGGCCCCAATCTTCAAATTCTTATCTTATATTTTGGAACAACTCTCCTAAAGGACTTTCCAGTCCCTCTAATTTTATTTCCTACATTCAAACCCTTCCACAATTTAGCTCAATCTGTCTTTCCAGTCTTAGTTCCTTTTATTCTCTCTCTCCCCATGAAAATACATTTATACAATACCTGGACTGATCATTTAACAATTGACAGTAAATAAAGTCATTTACTGTCTTCATCTTCCTCAGTTCTTTCTAATGCTTCAAAATACAACCTTCAAAACTCTGCTCACTGTTCAAAGCAATCAAATTCCACTAAGCACTGTACAGCTCCCAATCTCCACTCAAGCAGGTATCATTTTCTTACTTTCAGATACTTCTGACAGCTCTGCCTTGTTCTATTATGGGTACTGACTCTCTCCTGCTATTATAACTGTCTACACAAGTACCTCCCAAAAGAGCTACACTCTAGACTACACACCAATCTGCCCTCTTATTAATAAGGAACAATTCAAGACAAACCAAGGTTTCAACTTAAAACAACAACAACAACAACAAAAACATGCATACTTCAGAGTTGGAGAAATGGCTAAGTGGTTAGAGAGCACTGGCTACTCTTCCAGAAGACCTCGGTTTAATTCCAAGCACCTACATTGCAGTTAAAAATCATCTGTAACTCTAGTCCCAAGGATCTAATGCCTTTTTCTGGTCTCTGTGAGTACCAGGCACACACATGATGCACAGACATACATACAGACGAAAGACACATACACATACACTAACTTTAAAAAAAAAAAAACTTTAAGAGCGTTAAAACATTCTGTATAATATAGTTAATCATTTACTCATACCCCAAATACCATCAATATAAGAAACACTGTTCTCAGTGTTACTGGCGTTCAGAACAGTTACTTCCGGGCTGAGGGTGTACCTCAGTGATAGAGGATTCTCACGGTGTGTGCAAGGCCCAAGAAGCAATTCCCAGCAACAACACAGTTTAAGAGGCAATATAAAATACTAGTTTTATCTCAGAAATGATGTTCATTGTAAAAAAGGGTTAGAGAAACACAAGTCTTCAACTTGAACACCAAATAAAGGATCTCTTCATTCATCTGCCACTAAGGCAAATGGCTCTATTTTCTAAGGTTTACTTTCCAAAGGGAAGTTCCAGAAATAAAAGACGAAAGAATTAAAAGATAAGTTTTTAGAAAACAAATCAGTCCAGTAAGATAATAATTTTAACACCAACAATCATAATCTAGCAAAACAGTGCTGCAGGCTCAAGTCTAAAACAGGGTCAAGAAGAGCAGTTCTCAACCCGTGGATAACTTTCATGGGGTTGTCTAAGACCATCAGAAACAAAGACTTACATTACAATTCATAACAGTAGCAAAATTACAGTTATGAAGTAGCAACAAAAATAATTTTATGGTTGGGCTCACCACAGTGTAAGGAACTGTATTAAAGGGTTGCAGTGTTGGGAAGGTTGAAAACCACTGATCTAGAGATGGCTTTGCAGTTTAGAATACTTGTTACTCTTGCAGAGGAATCAGGATTCCTAGCATCTGCATAGTGTGTCTATAACCTGTGACTACAGTTTCAGGGGATCTGATGCCTTCTTCTGACCTCCACAAGCACCAGACATTCATGCACATATAGACAGGGAGACAAACATTTATATACATAAAATAAACCTAAAAAAATTGGAGGAGGGGAGCTGGAAAGATGGCTTAGCAGGTTAAGAGCACTTGCTGCACTAACAAAGAACAAGGGCATAGCAAACTTAGAACCATTAGTAACTCGTTTCAGGGGACCGATGCCTTCTTCTGCCCTTGGACATCAGACACACATGTAACGTACATACATACATTCAGGAAAAACACTCATATATGAAATAAATAGATCTACAATCAAGTCTAAAACATACTAATCAAGAAAATGGGAGTTCAGAGACCAAGGATGTAATTTAATTAGTAGAGTGCTTGCTCAGCAAGCACAATGCCCTGGGTTTGATCTCCAATACTTTATATACTAGAAGAGGTGGTGCATGCCTGTATTCTCAGCACTCAGGAGGTAGGAGGTAGAAAGAAGGATAAAGAGTTCAAAGTCATCCAAAGCTACATAGAAAGTTTGAGGCCAGAACATTAAACCATGTCTATGAAAAATGGAAGGAGGGAACAAAAAAGAAAGGAAGGGAGAAAAGTAGGGAGGGAGGGAGTTTAAGCTGGACATAATGATCAGGCCTATAATCCTAGCACTCCAGATACTGAATAAAAAGTCTAAGACCAGTCAAGACTACACAGTGAGTCTGAAGCTAGTCTGAGCTACAGGGTAAGATCCTGTCGCAAAGAAAAGGGGGGAGGTGATGTCATACTTCCTACTTCCATGCAAAAACACAACCAAGCACTAAAAAACGTTAATCATTTTATATTTTAAGATAAAGTTGTAATCATGACATGTTACAGGTTCAGTTTCAAGCCAGCAAACTATTTTTCGCACTTAAATCCCCAGGTAAAACACACACACAAATACGTACATTGGAAATAATAAATAGGAATCTTAAGCCTTAACTAACTTCTAATTTACGTTTTGCTAGTAATCCGTCTGTCAGTTCAATACTACATGCTCAAAGATTCAGTATGTCATGCTTTATTCATTTACCTGCATAAGACAACTTTTTGATGGTAGTATAGAGCAATTCCCTCCAAACTAAACCTCCATGTTGGAGTGCAGATCTTAAGAAACAGAATATTCTAAAGGGAGGCGAAACATCCCATCCTGCATGGGATGCTTAGAAAGTAAACAGCCCAAAAGCTTCCGGAAGACCCTGAAACTAACCAGGTACCCTAGATTCCTACTTCCTCAAGGGCATATAAGCAGTGAAGACTGCTAAGAGACACTTTTCAGTCCAGCCAAAACACCTGAAACAAACCAGCTAACTATGCAGAAGACCCTCAGACAAGCTGAGCTGCTTGGAAAAAGCTCAGACCAACTGCAAATAGCTGTTTTTGAGTCATCTGTTACTATAAATAACCTCTATTTCCTATTCCTGTAAGGAAACCTAATAACCACTCTGGGTCACCACACTGGACTTTGCTGGTACCCTCACTCTGGTCTGCTGTCAGTTCCCTATCTAGAGCAAGTAGACATATGTTCACATCTCCACAGAAAGTGTTACACAAAAGATGATTTAAAAACAAAAGGTACTGGGGCAGGCAAAATGGCTTACCAGGTAAAGGTGCTTGCTGCCAAGCCTGACAATTCTAAGTACCATCTACAGGAACCCAAGCGATAAAGGAAAAAAACCAAGTCTTTCAAGTTGTTCACTAACTTCCACCCAGGCCTACACATAAAACACACACAATAAACAAAATGCATTTCACTTTTAAAAAAGAAACAGGAACTGGCACACAGTAAAATTATTTTCTTCAAATCCTCATTTGTATGGACATGCAAACAAAATCAGGTCAAAGTAACAAATTTTTTTCTTTTCTTATTTTGTTTGCTTTTCAAGACAGGGTTTCTGTGTGTAGCCCTGGCTGTCCTGGAACTCACAGAGATCTCCCTGCCTCTGCCTCCCAAGTACTGAGATTAAAGGCATGCGCCACCACTGCCTGGCAAAATAACAAAATTTTAATAAACTAACTTTTTAATGTCAGAAACATCTCAATTCTGTCTCTCTGCTCTGAAACAAAGCTACAATAAGGCTCTAAAACCCCTCCTAAAGCCAAGCAATATTTTAGTAATAAAAAATGCAATAGAAAATTTTATTCATTTCTAGAATACATACTCAGTATCTATCAGGAGATATTAAAATGAAAGGTATAGAACAATTACATAAAATAAAAGGGAATGTGTGAGGGCAGCCTCCCTCACATTAAGTTTCCTTAACAGGAGCAAATACATACACTATGTACATCATTTGATTACATACATAAAATTAATTCTAAAGTTAAAAAGAACTCTAGTGGCTTACGTATTTTATTATTAAGAAACACTAAGGGGCCAGAAACACAGATCAGAATATAGACACTTGCCACACAGCCCGAAGACCTGAGTTTGACACCCACAGTGTGGTCCTCCGACTTTTACAGATGCACTGTAGCATGAGGGTACACAAACACACTTTTTGTAAAAGAGACTTCACCATTACCAATGGCAAAGGCCTTGTATCCTCTACAAAGTAAACATGTTCTTCAATGTCTAGAAATGACTAATAAACACCTCTATTCATACTCTTATCCATACCAAAGAAAGAGCATGAAACAGAAGTATCTATTTACTTGAAGTACAGCACAGAATACAAGGTAAATACCTGTTATTTCCAGAGAAAAGGAAATCAAGTCGTATGAAAGCCTGAAAATTCCAAATACTATAATACTAGTCAAACTGATGTTATAATCTAATAATGTCTGGACTTACATTAGAAAAACAAACCAGCAATTGGAGCAGTCATTATAACGTGAGAATCCAAATCACAGGATCAATGAATATCCTGACATGTTGAAAGTGCTTTCTGGTTATTTAAAAAAGAAATGAGAGCTGGAAATGGTTGACATATGCCTGTAATCCCAACTCTGGAGAAACAGAGAGGAGATCAGGATGCTGAAGGTTACAGTGCAAGTTCAAGCCAGCCTGGGCTACATGAGGCCCTGTCTCAAAAACCTAGTAAGCAGGATGGATGGATGACATGCAGATTTAGAAATGGAAGTGAGATTTACTATACACTTACAGACATTAACTCAATCTTTCTATCAGCCCTATAAAAAACATTTTATCTGAGAAAAGTTGAGGCTCAAGAGATTAGACAACCTGCCTTAATATTATCACAAATATACTTAACTACCAAGTCAGGACTTGAATACATATGTCTTGTTTGTTTTCAAAGCCTATATATATAACCTTGCCGCTCCATTACAGCACTTCCATACTAATGAAGAAATCGTGGCAAAACTATGAGCCCAAATATTCCCTTTACAGACACCAGTAAGGAAGCTGTTAATAATATCTAAAGGACTACAAACTGCCAAAAGTGTTAATGGAAAAATCCAACAAGTTACTTACTTTTACTTCAAGGGAAAACTACACATTCAGAGTCATGACAAGTATTCTTTTAGAAGGAAGTCTGAACACATACTTTCAATGAATCCAGGCCTCAAAGGGAAACTGAACAGTTTGAAAAGAAAAAGAAAAAAAAAAAAAAACAAAACAAAACAGAGTATGGATGTGGCTAGCTTTAAAACATTGAGAAGCTGGTTTTATCATGGGTCTGAAATGAAGACTGGCAGCATGAGGTACTCCTTCATTCACCTTCTCTCCAAGAAAGGTGAGGAGGGGAAATCTACTGGAAAGGAAACTGATTTACAGTAAAAGTTTGGTGTAAGCACACCCAGAACTAGGCCCCTACCATAGTTTACCTAGCTAAAGAATGTCTAGTAAGGCCATTACTATTTGCAAAGTAAATATGGGGCAATAATTCAGCAAAAATGTCAAAAAAAAAAAAAAAGCAAGTATATAATGTGTTCTTTCTCAAATCAAACAGCAAATGAAATGCAAGATGATGATAATCATATAACTATTTAAGTCCCTAGACTCTTAAGTGTTACCCAACTTCTTGTCTCTGCATTTAAAACCTCTGCATTTAAAATAGGTGTTTTTTGTTTGTTTGTTTTTTTATAGCAGCTCTTAACATCTTTAATGACAACTTGGGGATGAGAATCTCAAAGCAAAATATGAAATACCAAAAAAAAGAAAGAAAAGAAAGCGAGTGCAAGAGACATAGACACATTTAAACGCCCTGGCCAAAATGGCAACTAACACCAGATGTCCACACAACCTTACTAACAAACTACCTTCACAACTCAACGGTTTCCCAAACAGTGCACAGGATTCCCTGTAAACTCAAAACGCAAGGCACGATTCTTCGGGCAGTTTCCAGGGCTACTGTAGTTTTCCTTCCAGTGGGAACCCCGCGCAGGGGTGGGGACCCCCAGCCTGCGGCCCTCAAAAGTGGTCTTAGACGCTCTTCACCCCCCTGAGAAGTGAGGGGGAAAGCCACGTGTGGAGCGTGGAACTAACCCAAAGGCACAGAGCGGCTCCCTCCGCACTCCCCACCCCGAGGCCCTCCACAGGCGGGCCCTCTCCCACACGCTTGCAGCCGTCCAGCCTAATCTCCTGGGAGGTGCGAGGGGAACCGAGGAAGGCCGGGAGCCTGTGAGATCCGAAATAAAAGGAGCGGGGGGTGAGGGAGAGAGGAACAGACACTCAGGACCGGGCACCTTCCCGCCTCTCCCAAGACGCCCGCCCGCGGCCTCCGAACGCAGCGGGCTGCGACACAAGGGCGCCGCACCACTCTCTCCATCCCAGGGTCCGAGCCCAAAGCCAACCGGGGGCCGATTCCCCGCTGGCCACCGGCCCCACGCAAGCTAGCGTGGGGCTGAATCCCGGCCGGGACGGACGCGCGCTCTCAGGCCTCTCAACCTGCGCACCTTGGTGCAGTGGTGCCAGGCCCGCTGTGGCGAACAGGCCCCAGCCCCTCGCCCCAGTGAGCTCTCGCGAAGGCCGGGGGTTTCTGGAAGCAACAGACCACGGCGAGAGACCCACTGACGGACGGAGATCCCTAAGAAACTACCTTTGAACTGGCCTTCTGAGATCCGCCTGGCGTTTTGTCGGCCATCTTGAGCTTTGCTCCTCCTTCAGCGGAGGCGGCAGCGCGGGTGAGTCGAGCGCCGAAAGAGCAGATATCGGCGGAGCGCGCCAGACGGCCCGCCAGGCTGAGGAGCCGAACGCCGAAAGACGGAACCCAGAGGCGCCGCGCCGCGCCGCGTGACTTCCGCGTCGGGCCGCCTCACGCGCCCCGCCCACTCCGCTCCTCTTCCGGTGGCTTGCTGCGTCGGGTCGCGTCACGAGGCCGCGGGATTCAGGGAATCTCCTTGACCCGACTTTGAAGGCTAAGTGAGATGTAAGGCATTTTTCTCCCCACGAGCCGACCGGTGTGAGATGCGAGCGGGTTCTGCTTCCTGAGGGGGCGAAGGAAGCTGCTCCTGTGAAAGAACTGCCGTAGCCACGTGGGCCGAGCGTCTCAGCTCAGAAAACAGACCTGAACGTCGAGACACTTGTTTTGCGTCACGGCTCCTCGGGGGGCACAGACCCTGGTGGGAAGGCAGATTTGCGATCTGCTCACGTGGAAGGGGTGAGCGGTGAGAAAAAAGTACTGTGACTGCACAGTCGAGAAAAACCGTTTGGCCCAACCTCAGGGTAATCAGATAAAAACTGTTCAGGATGTCTGAGCACGGTACCTGCAGAGACTGAAAAAAATAAAATAAAATAAAATAAAAGCGTAATATAGACGCTGTTATAAAAGAGCATTTTAAATGTTTATTATGTATTCATTCATTCAGTTATATTTGTTGTTACAGTGGAGTGCAGGCACGACCTAGCAACTGTGGGGGTTAGAGGGCGACTTGCAGGACTTGGTAGGATCCGGGGCTTGACCTCAGGTTGGCAGGTTTGTTCAGCAAGCGCCTTTCACCCTCTGAAACATCTGGCTGCCAGTGAAGCATAATCGCAATAACTGTGTAGCAGAAGATGGCCTTGAACTGCTGATTGTCCTGCGTCAGCCTCAGGCTTTGGGATTACTTACAGTCTCGGCACCACGTTGTTAGTTTAGTGCCTAGCATCAGATTCTATTGACTTTTTAGAGGATTCAGCAATGGTAACCTCCGATTTTAAGTGACACCCCTTCACTGTACCCTCGCCAACCAAAAACATGAATTTCAGCTTCTGCATGGTAAATGTTCTTGCCTCTGTGAATCCACCATCTCTTCAACCCTGCTGATCCTTTGTTTAGCATCAATTATACACAGGGTTACTTTGCAGTCTGCTTCTTTGCTGTCCTTATTCCCAAATTTTGCACTCTTCAGCGTTGTGTTTCTAATATATAAAAGCTGAGCAAGGTTCAAATAATGAAGTAGGAAGAGATCATGAAGCCTATCCTGTAGAGGAGTTTTAATTCAGAACATGGCTGCTCTGGCAAGAGATCAGATTCAAAGACCTAGGTCTGAGATCCATTGGAATACAGACATGCCTTTAATCCCAGGAGACAGAGGCAAGCAGATGTCTGAGTTTAAGGCCAGCCTGGTATAGAGCAAGTTTCAGGTAAAGAAAAGCTTAGGTCCAGGCAAGGTGGTACATGCCTTTAATCCCAGTACTCAAGAGACAAGCATGCAGATCTCTATGAGTTCCAGTCCTGTTCAGTCTGTTTGCATGAATCAGTGAATTGAGAGGCAGTGCAGTGGAGTTGAGTTCATGGCAGTTCAGTTCATGGAATTCAGAGGCAGTTTTTACTGGGAGCATTTTACAGAGAGAGGTTGAAGAGAGAACAAGCTAAACACAAGTGAAGACAGAATGAACTAGAGAATGAGAAGGAGCCAGAGATTAGAACAGATTGCTAGAGATAGTTTGAGGCCAAGCAGAGCAATTCAAATCAGAAGCCAAGAAAGAAACCAGTTTTGACTCAGCTTGGAGTTTGAGCCAAAACAGTTGAAGTTCTGAACCAGCCAGCCAGAGCTCAGAAAGAGCTAAAAAAGGGTGAGTTTATTCAGCAGTAAGTCTCAGGCTGAAAAGATTTTAGGCCTAGGTTGGATTGTACAGAAACTAGAAGCTTTCAGGACTAGGCCTAGGTTACCAGGCAGAAGTGGTAAGCCTCCAAGACAAATTACATCAGGAGAATAACAGTTACTTTTACAGGGAGGGAAGACTGTTAACCTTCCTGTAGGTTAACCTTCCTATCTTTCTTAATTCCAAAGAACTACAGTTTGGTCCCAGGATGCTGTGTCAAATGGCTTACAACTCACAACCACCTGTAACTCCAACTACAGAAGATCCTGACACCGTCTTCAGGCCTCTCAGGTCACCTGCACACATATGGACAAACACATACGTAAAAATGCATTTTTACAAAACGGTTGTGGAATCTTTATATGTTGAAAGTGGCCTTGAATATAATCGTTCCAGACAGACAATGTAGCTCAGTGGTAGAGCCCTTGCTTATTATGCACAAGACCCTTCATTGATTTTTAGGACCACCAAAAAGAAGTCCTCAAAGATAAAACCTCCTGAGCTGCTTAACTGATACTTTAATTCAAGAGACATTCTTTCTTCCATCCACAACAGCAATTGAACATATTGAGGCCTAGTCTTTTGGTATAATTATAACCATTTTTGTTTCAGGCCTAACAACCACATCATCGCAGCTTGCTGATACAGAGATAAGCTCTCTGTGCAAGGTCAGGCTGACCAATGTTTAGGCTCAACATACTCTATGGCCCTGCTACTCCTAAAATTCCCCAACTGTAAGTGCAACTGGCCCTAACCATAAACTTCACCTGGAACCAATCAAATTAAGGGTCAGCCAGAACTGCTTTGTCTAGTGAAGTCAAAGGTGACCACCCTGTTCTACTGTCCCCACCGCCCCCTCCGCCCCCTCCGCCTGTGGCCTAATTGCAGTTTTGCCTTTATAAGCTATCTCTAAAAGACAATCAGTGTCACAGTTTGCCTCCCAAGTCCAATCTGTGTCCCTGACCATGATCAGTCTTGGGGTGTTGCATTCAATAAACCATATCTAACTGAGATCCATGTCTGAGCAGTTTGTACGGCTTCCTCTGGACCCTAACACAGGACCTCGAGCAGGTACGCCAAGGCTCTGAAGGTGTACTGGACCTTCCTCTCAGTTCCCACGGATCCTGCAGCTTACCTTTTCAGAAAGTCTGGCCAGCAACCTCCCCTACTATGTGATCTGAACCCCCTCCCCAGCACTTGCTACAAATGCGCACCACTGCCGCTGGCTTTTTATGTGAGTGCGTACACAGCGAGCACTAAAACACCATTGAGCGGGCCCCCAGTTTCTGTTATTTGTACAGTTGGTTTCTTTTCTCAAGCTTTCAGGTATAAGTGATAACATTTCAAGTAATTACTAGTCTACTTCCTGCTGTCCCTTTAAAAAAATTTCCCCTCATGTGTAGCTCCTTTAGAGCAGTGTAATCAGATGGTGTTAGTGGACAGCCTTGTCTTGCTTCTGACTTTAACAAGAATGCTTTTGGTCTTTTTGTGAGGATGAAAATGACTTTGGGATTGTATACTGAATTCTAATGGTTCATCTTCATTGTCCAGTTGACTGGATTTAGAATTGCCATGGAAATATACCTCTGTATTTGTCTATGGGGGTGTTTCCACAGAAGACCCATCTTGAGTGTAGGTGGCAACAGCCCATTGTCACTGTTTAAGGTTCTTTATCAGATTCATGTGGACTATAGGTTCACAAGTTAGGAGTAAAATATCCTGACCTGGCCTTGAACTTGTCCACACGTAGAAAGAGCCTGCTAGGCTTTTGTTTTAAGCTGCCAGGCTTTTGTCTCAGGTCAGAAGGGTGGAAATTCACCATTTTAATAATATAATCATGGTCCCGCTCCCCATCTATCTGCCTCTCTCAGACTCTTATCAAACTGCTAAGTGCCTCACCATGAGCCACAGGAACATTGTAAACCAGCTACCTCACACTCCCACCACGTGCTTCCCAGCCACAGTAGATTGTATCCCTTACAACTGTGAGCCAAAATACAATCTTTCTTAAGCTTCTTTCTTTCTGGTATTCTGTCACAGCAGGGAGAAAAGTAATAAATAAAATTAATTTCATATTCACTTGGTTTTATCAAACTATGGAACAACAAAAAAAAAAAAAAAACTGGATGAGAGGCTGTGTGAAGACAAGACTGAAGAAACAAATGTCGAAGTTCCTCCTCTGGACTGGTGGATGATCGGCAGTATGGAAGGCAGAGTGGGAAGACAGGCAGAAGCAGGTATAGTTTCCTATCGCTGCTATAACAACCCCGAAGTTTGTAGCTTATTAGCAAAACAGATTTACCACCTCACCATCCTAGAGATCGGAAGTCTAAAAAGTGCAGGCAGGTCTGGGTTTATCTTGAGGGTTCCAGAGGAGAATCTTTTTAGTTTTTGTTTGTTTGTTTGTTTGTTTGTTTGTTTGAGACATGGTTTCTCTGAGTAGCCTTGGCTGTCCTGGACTGTTTGTAGACCAGGCTGGCCTCAAACTCACAGAGATCCACCCACCTCTGCCTCCTCGAGTGCTGGGATTACAGGCCTGTGCCACTGCTCTGGCCTGGAGGAGAATCTTATTTGTTGCCTTTTCCAGCTTCTGAAGTTCACCTACACTCCTCTGCTAGTGGCCCAATCCACAGCTTCGAAGCTAGTAGTAGAATAACTTCTAATGTGTACCTTCTCCTGAAATCCCCTCTAAGGGATCATTTAAAGGAACTTGTCACAGCCACAAAGTCCTTCTGGCATGTAAACGAGAATATTTGCATGTTCTCAGGGTAAGGCTCATTTGACGAGCCCTACTTTAATCTAAAGCAGCTGTAATGAAATCTCGCTATCTGTATTTTCTCCCTGGCTGGCATGGCACATGAACCCTATCTGAGAACTGCCATTGAATGGTCATCTCTAACCGGCTAGATTCTGAAATCATTTGTCAAAGGTGTGGTCCAGGGATGATGAGAAAAGACAGATTCATGTCATCAAAGGGCTTACTGGGATCAAGAGGACAGTTGTGTCCCGGTGTCGTAAGAGTATAGGATGTGGAGTTATCGTCTCAGGTACAAACATTGCTGGTTCTAAAGAGCCTGGGAAAGGCTGAGTACCACACAGACAGGCAACGAGCATCCATTAGCAAATCAATAGCAGAGAAGGGTTTGAAGAAGCACAGTAGAGGAAGAAGTGTGTTGAAGGGCACTGCTGAATCTCAAGGAACGTCTGTCCAGCTCCTAAGGTTTTATCTCGGGGGGCTGGAGAGATGGCTTGAAATCAAGAGCACCGGCTGCTCTTCCAGTGGATCTGGGTTCAATTCCCAGCATTCACAGGGCATCTCACAACCATCTGTAACTCCAGTTCTAGATCTGTTGCCCTCTTCTGGCCTCTGTGGGCACCAGGCGTGCAAATGGTTCACGTATAGGCTAAACGTTCACACACATAAAATAAAATCTTTTTTTAAAAAAAAAAATGTTCAAGATTGCATGTCTAAGGAGAAAGCTTTGCAGGTAAAGGTATTTGCTGCCAAGCCTGATGACCTGGGCTGATCCCTGAAACCCACCTGCTGGAAGGAGAAAATAAACTCCTGCCAAGCTGTGGCATGTGCATGCACATAAATAAATAAATACATACATACATACATACATACATACATACATACATACATACATACATACATA